>NW_007087195.1:89837-171332 GCF_000164805.1 Carlito syrichta | reverse complement strand
CGAGGTCTTGCCAAGTTGCCCAGGCGAGTCTCGAACCCGCGGGCTCAGGCAATCCGCTCACCTCAGCCTCCCAAAGGCACAGGATTACAGGCTGAGCCACCGAGCCCAACTCTAGCTAATTTTTAAATTTTTTGTGGAGACAAGGTCTTGCTATGTTGCCCAGGCTAGTCTCAAACTCTTGGGCTCAAGTGATCCTTCTGGCTTGGCCTCCCAAAGTGCTGGGATTACAGATATGAGCCACCAAGTCTGGTTACCTTCCTTTTACTATAGTTTGGATTAGAATATCTGTATAATTTCATTGTTCAGGCATGAGTTTAATGTATTATGGTAGTGTTTTCAATATTTGCAGATACCATATGACTATTCATTGTTTTTGTTTTTTTCTATTAGATAAGAAAGCTAAACAAATAATTACTTAATTTGAGAAATGAAGTATATTTTCATGTGTTTTTTGTGGAATCAGGAAAATTTGATTTATAATCACTTGGGATATAATACCTAAAAGTTTTCTGATAGTTTGATTCAATTTAGGATTGTTTTGGTATATTCCTCTTTTTTTTTTTTGTGGAGTCAGAGTCTTACTCTGTTGCCCAGATTGGAGTGCAGTGGCACACATGGCCACCGCAGCCTCGACCTGCTGGGCTCAGGCGATCCCCCCGCCTCACTCAGCCTTCCAAGTAGCTGGAACTACAGGTGGGCGCTACCACACCTGGCTTATTTTCTTATTTATTGTGGAGATGAGGTCTCACCAAGTTGCCCAGGCTGGTCTCGAACCCCTGAGCTCAGGCAACCTTCTCACCTCGGCCTCCCAAAGTGCTGGGATTACAGACTTGAGCCACCATGCCCAGCCAGTGAATTCCTCTTGAGTGTGAATAAGGGTTTTTAATTAATTAAAAGAATGGAATCATTAAACATAAGGCTTATGAAGTCAGTCACGTACCTTCTAGAAGAAATTAATTTTGATAACTTATTGGTTATTTGAAGATTGTTTTGTATTAACATAGCTTCTTAGTCACAGAGTATCTTAAGCTTTCAATAAAATAGAATAACAACATTTTTTGGTTTTTTAAATAGAGATGGAGTCTTGCTATGTTGACCAAATCTGGTCTTGAACTTCTGGCCTCAGGTGATCCTCCTCCCAGAGTGCAGGTGATCCTCCTCCCAGAGTGCAGGTGATCCTCCTCCCAGAGTGCTGGCAGCTGCTCCCCTCCCAGAGTGCTGGAATAGGCGTGAGCCACAGCACCCAGCCAATATTTTAAAAATCTAATGCTTGTAACACCAAATTAATTTAAGAATTGTTTGAGGCCAGGCACCATGGCTCGCGCTTATAATTGCAGCACTTTGGGAGGCCTAGGGGGAGGATTACTTGAGCCCAGGAGGTCAAGACCAGTCTGGGGAATATAGCGAGACCTCATCTATAAAAAAAATTTTTTTAATTAGCCAGGCATGGTGGTGTGTGCCTGTAGTCCCAGTTACTTGGGAGGCTGAGGCAGGAAGATTGCCTGAATCCAGGAAATCAAGGCTAAGGTGAGCCGTGATCATGCCTCGGTGACAGTGAGTCCCGACTCAAGACAAAAAAAGAATTGTTTGAGTCTGTTTCAGATCTGAAGTATCCTTAATATTTCTACCTACATAGGTAGAAGTGTGGTTTTTTTTAAAAAGTACAGTTTTTTAAAAAGTACAGTTTTTAAAAAAATTTGTTTTTTGTTTGAGTCGGAGCCTCATTCTGTCATCCAGGCTGGAATGCAGTGGCACAGTCATGATTACTGCAACTTCGACCTATTCTGCTCAGGCAATCCTTCCGCTTCAGCCTTCCAAGTAGCTTTGACTACAGGAGCACCCTACCATGCCTAGCTAATATTTAGATTTATTGTTGAGACGAGGTGTGCCATGTTGCCCAGGCTAGTCTGGAACTCCTGGGCTCAGGCAGTCCTCTTGCCTCGGCCTCCCGACATGCTGGGATTACAGGCATGAGCCACCACACCCAGCCTAGAGTACAGTTTTAATGTATATTTAAATCTGTAGTAAAGCACAAAAATAAGCTCTTGAAAGTACAACAAATGAGTATACGTGAAAAGGCTAATACAGGTTGAGTATCCCTTATCAAAATGCATGGGACCAGAAGTGTTTTGGATTTCAGGTTTTTTTCAGATCTTGAAATATTTGTGTTATATTTGCAGATTGAGTATCGTATCCCCAATCTGAAAATCGGAAATGCTCCAAAGAGCATTAGATGCATCAGATTTTGGATCTTTTTTGTTTGTTTGTTTGTTTGTTTTGTTTTTTTGAGTTGGAGTCTCACTCTGTCGCCCAGACTGGAGTGCAATGGCTGCTCCCGGCCATCGCAGCCTTGCCTGCTGGGCTCCAGCGATCCTTCCGACTCAGCCTTGCGCCTGCTGGGCTCCAGTGATCCTTCCGCCTCAGCCTTCCGAGTAGCCGGAATTACAGGCATGCGCTACCATGCCCAGCTGATTTTTTGATTTATTGTAGAGATGAGGTCTCGCTGTGCAGTCGGGTCTCTACCTCCTAGGCTCAGGTGATCCACTCACCTCAGCCTCCCAAAGGCGCGGGATTACAGGCTGAGCCACTGAGCCCGGCTTTGGATGGTTTTTGATTTGGGGGTTAGAGATACTCAGTTTGTATAGATAAATTTACATCATCTGTTAACAAGTTTTAGTGATAACATCCAGAGGTTTTTTTCTTTTCTGTATGTGTTTGCAAATGAAGGTTCCTCCCCGAGCAGAAGAAATCACCATTCCAGCTGATGTCACCCCTGAGAGAGTTCCAACACACATTGTAGATTACTCAGGTAATGGATATCCTCTTGTAGGTGAAGCTGTAGGGTTAACTTAATAGTCTTGAGAAAAGGTACTTACTGAGCTTTTAAAACTGTTCAGAGAGGTAATCTCTTCCCCGTAACAGTAAATGATCCTTTGCTGTTCTTGCCTCATCTGTGTTTCTCTGTCAACTCCCGCCCCACTCCTCCCCCAAAGTCTCCATCTGGCAGTTTTCTGTCCCCAAATTACTAAGTCAGGTCCCAAAATATTTGTGGTTATTGAACACTTGAAAAGTGACTATTCTAAATTGAAATGTGCTGTAAGTGTAATATATAACTGGATTTTGAAGACAGTATGAAGAAAGGATGTAAAATATCTCATTGATTTTCCTATTGAGTACATAATTAAAATTTAAATATTTTTGATATTTTGGGTTTAATTAAAAATTAACTTTACCTGTTTTACCTACCTTTTTAAAGATTATTCCTAGAAAATTAATAATTACATATGTAGTTTGCATTGTTTGTCGGACAGCGCTGTACTAGAAGCTGTGGGGATGAATGCCTTTTGCTACAGTCTGCTGCATAACTAGGTTTATATACAGAATTATTCTTTTTCAAGATGTGTAGCCACATAACTAGATTCACTTCAGTATTAGAATTGAAGCTTAACCCATTAGCTACTCAATATATGTAAAGATATTAAAAATATAGCCTGCTATTTAGTGTAATATAAAATGCAATTGAACTCATATAATATCAGTTTATGTGTCATTTTTAGGGGGAGACATATGTAACCTAAGATGGTCTAATTAATATGCCAATAATTGCTTTGTTTTTCAGTTCCTTGCTTCTTCTTCCTAGCTGTATCATTCATATTCCATGCACCTGTGGAATTGCAGGCAAATCCACCCATTGAGACCAGTTCTAGCTAGAGATATACGCTAGACAGAGAGTTTTTGACTTTTTATTTTTGTGTTATGGTTTTGCTTCTAGGCCCTGGTTATTATCACTCCTACCTACTATCTAGATCTTAAGCTTGTATTACCCAGATTCCTATGTGGCCTTTTGATCCTATGTGTATAGACTCTTTGAGCTTCTGACTCTGCAGCACCCAGTCTTCTAGCTTGGATTTCTGATCTCTTGCTTGACACTTTTCAACTCTGGTTCAGATGCTGGCCTAGATTTATTACACAATGCCTATGCTCTTCTGTGCCTTAGCTGTCATCTTGTAGACTTGTCTTTCAGTGCCAGTCAGCTACTTTATCTTAGTCCAACTTCTTCCTTCCTCTGGCTTGCCTTTGTGTTTCACTTAGTCTGGCACGACACCATGTCATTTTGTTGGAGGTTAGATGGATGTCACATAGATTTTTAGCTTGACTATTAGTTTTGTTTGTTTATTCGCTTGTTACCATTACTCTAAAGAAATTGATTGACAATTAGTTTTTGTGAAAGTATTTACAGTATGAAATGTTGACTTTTTGTCATTTTTAGAAGCGGAACAGAGTGATGAGCAACTTCATCAAGAAATATCACAGGTGAATTTTTAAAAATAGTTGTAAGTTTTTTTGTGGAAAAACAGCGATGATCTTGAGTCTGCCTTTTTAATCTTCTTATTTACTAAGAGGACTTTTTTTCTTTTTTTTTATTTGAGTTGGGGTCTTACTCTGTCGTCCAGGCTGGAGTGTTCACAGCCCACTGCAGTCTCTACCTCCTAGGCTCAGGTGATCCTTCTGCCTTAATCTCCTGAATAGCTGGGACTACAGATGTGCACCACCATTCCCAGCTAATATTTTGATTTTTTTGGTAGAGATGAGGTCTTGCTATGTTTCCTAGGCTGGTCTTGAGCTCCTGAGCTCAAGTGATTCTCCCTCCTTGGCCTCCTATAGGCATGAGGCACTGTACTCAGTGCGCTTTTTCAATTCTTCATTGTTATTGTTAATATTTAGCATTCATTTTTGCTGTAGGTCCTTAGGAACTTTTTTCTTAGAAGAAAGCTTTTTTTTGGTTTTAATATTTAAATTTGTTTATTTCTTTCACCCAGATATATTAACTAATTGGTAACTAAATGCTGTTTATATTTTTATTATTTAAAAATGCCATTAATTTGTTAATTTTTCTTCTAGGCTAATGTCATCTGCATAGTTTATGCTGTTAACAACAAGCATTCTATTGATAAGGTATGAATAAGCTACTTTTTTTTTTTAACTAAAGTTAATTTTCAATGGAGCACTTCCAAAGTTGATATTCAACTTAGAATTTTAGGGGTCTAAGAACATAGTGTTTTTCAAAGAAGATCCTTATCATGGCTAAGCTCTTGTTAATTTTCATTTTAGGTCACAAGTCGGTGGATTCCTCTCATAAATGAGAGAACGGACAAAGACAGCAGGTATTTTTTTCCTCAAACTTTTTGTAGTGAAAAATTTCAAGCTTACAGGAAAGTTGCAAGAAATAGTACATTGAACTTCCCTCAGCCCTTCATTTAGATCTACTAGTTGTTAACATTTTGCCCCACTTGCTTTATCTATCAGTTTATCTCTTTGTTCACACACACCCACTTTTGGGAGAGGGGAATTATTAGAGGCAGCAAATATATTTGAGAGCAAAGTAAGAAACAGAGCTCTGGTACAGTAATGACTCACAATTTCAGACAGATTAAATATTTTGATCATAAATCTTACATTTCTCTTTCTCAAACTGCTGCTGCTTGAAAAGGCTCCACTTTAGAATATATCTGCCACCTGTATTGTATATTTCTCTCTTGAGATGATCTTTTGATGAGGTATGGTGTTCCCCACTGTCACTGATGGCACACAGTATGGTGTATGCAAGAGCACAGGACTTGGAGAAAAATGAGCAATCTTTGAAATCTGGTTTGGCCACTTAGCAGCTCTAATACTTCAACTTCATTCTACTTCTTAGTTTCTCATCTGTATGTAGAGATGAGGATAATACTTGTCTTGGGCTCATGTGGTTATTTTGAGAATCAAATGAAGTAATGTGTAATGAAGTATGTGTAAGTACTTAATAAGTTCTCTAGAAATCTATAGAAGTCTTCATTTAGGAATTTTTGCAGAGAAATTTTTTTGTAGTTCTTTGGAAAATACATTTGTGATAGAGAAAAAGCAAGGGAACACACATTCTGTGCTTTTCTGAGCAGAATGGCTGTTCTGGGTTTAAATTTTTTGAGTTTTAAGTCAAAGTAGAACAAAACATTTTCTTGCAATATTATGTAGTTGAAAATAAGTTATTTATGAAGCTTTTGAATCTTTTAAAATAGGAAAATCAGGCCTGGCATGGTGGCTCACACCTGTAATTCCAGCACTTTGGGAGGCTGAGACAGGAGGATCACTTGAGCCCCAGAGTTTGAAGCCAGCCTGAGCAACAAAACAAGACCTTGTCTTTACAAAAAAAAAAAAAAAATTAGCCTATACATGCCTGTAGTCCCAGCTACTCAGGAAGCTGAGGCAGGAGGATCACCTGAGTCCAAGAAGTCTAGGTTGTGGTAAACTGTGATTATGCCACTGCATTCCAGCCGGGGTGACAGACTAAGACCCCCAACAAATATATATATATATTATTTAATATAATAATAATATAATGAAACAAAATAGGAAAACCAGATGAATATCTATGTATTGTACACATTTGGTTTTTTTATTCAGTTTTTTAGATTTCTCTTTTAGCGGGGCATTTTTGTGCCTTGAAACTCTAAAGATCTAGTTTTAAACAGATGACCATGGTCATTGACTTTCTGCCTTACATATTTATGGTAAGGAGACTGTGACTCAGATGGCATTGTATGTGCTACGCCTTGAGTTCTTTTGGCTTCTGTTTATCATGGTTTTCACTTTGTGGTGACTTGACAAGGTGGGAAGGAGAGCATGACCCTGTAGAGCTATGCTATCCAATGCAGTAGCTTCTAGTTTTAATGATTTAATTTAAATTAGTTAAAATTAAATAAAATGAAAAAATTCAGTTCCTGAGATATACTTAACCATATTTCAAGAGCTCAATAGCCACATGTTGCTAGCTAGTAGTTACAGTAATGGACAGTACAGATAAAGGGCATTTCCATCATCTTAGACTGTTTTATTAGACAGGGCTACCTTGGAGGATACAACACTCATATGCTCCTAATAGTTGCTTTTTTTGTTGATTGCTTGAGTCATTTCTAGGAGGGAGTCTTCAGAGAAGGTGATGTTGCCAGGATTTATCAAGCACAGCTTGGGCTGCTGAGTTAAGCATTTTTTACTTTGTTATGACAGCTTCCTAAAATGCTTTGGCTTATTTGGTGACCCTTTTAGTGCCATCTGGAAGTGACTTTTGACACTTGAAGATCTAATTTAGCATTCGCATGTGTGGCTCTGGTCTACACTCAAGGCATGAGCCTATCCCTGGACTTTTTTTTTTTCCTTCCTGAATCACATGAGCACGCACACTTTTCTTGTTGTTGACTTTTCCAAAGGTAATTTATTTTTTATTATGTCAATCTTGCACTTTCTAATACCTTCCTCCCTGGGTCTTATATCTTTAGTTTATATTTGTTACACACTTATTCTTCCTTAGGACTTTCTTGGATCGTTGTCACAGTGGTTCTTAATCAGAGACACCTGAGACACTTTCAAAAACATATAGATGCCTTTATCTCACCCCTGGGATTTTAGAATCAGTAAGTTTGGAACAGGGCTTGGGCATGTATGTATGAATGTATATTTAAGTTCCATAAATTATTCTGATGCATACCATTGATTACAAACAACTACATGTTTGGAAACTCTCCTAGCTCTGTCAGGAATGTATATTTAGTTTATGTAGTGGGCAGTCTTTTTAAGCATATGGTCATACCAAGGGTAAAGTAAGCTAAATGTTTGCAAGTGTTTCTGATACAATCTGGAGTTTCAGCAGGATTATTTGCTTTCCCTCTAAACTCTCTTGCAAAATTCACAACAGTCCTTCACTAGGCTGGTCCACTATAATATTCCCACTTAGATTTCCCCATAGGCTTCTCACATTTACTTTATCCTTCCTTCCCTTCTTTCCCTCCTCCTCTCCTTCCTTCCCTCCCTCCCTCCCCCATCCCTCCCCCCTCCCTCCCTCCTTTCCCTCACTCTGTTGCCCAGGCTGGAGTGCAATAGTACAATCATGGCTCACCATAGCCTCAACCTCCTGGGCTCAGATGATACTTCTGCCTCAGTCTTCCAAGTAGCTGGGACTTGGCATGCACCACCATGCCCGGCTAATTTTTTTATTTTTTAAGAGATTAGGTCTCACTTTGTTGTCCAGGCTGGTCTTGATCTCCTAGCCTCAAGCAATCCTCTTGCCTCGGTCTTCCAGAGTGCTGGGATTGCAAGTATAACCACTGTGCCTGGCTAGATTTAATTGTTCTAAAGCAAAATTCTTAATTTTCCACCTATCCCCTGCCAAAGCACAAATAACAAAACTCTCTCAATCTTGTCTGTCTTAGGAGATCTACCCATTTTCTCCATCCAAAACCTATATATTTTTCTTGATTTCTACCTTTCCCTCAACCTTCAGATCTTATCTGCCAGTTAGTTGCTCTTATCAGTTATACTTCTAAAATATCTCTCAAATCTGAATATTTCCTCTCTGACATCACTATCACTGCTCTAATCCAAGTCATCATTTAAAAAAATTTTTTTTCTTAATGACAAAAATCAAAATACTAAGGTAGAGAGAATAGTATTGGGTTGATGCATAAGTTCACAGCGTTTTTCACTTGCCCATGGAATGCAAATATTGCGTGATGGTTGACTGGTCACAGTTTATCACATTTGCCAATTCTCTGGTTGACTTATGTGGATCATCATGAATTAAAGTGTTTAAATGGTCTTCATCAAAGCCCAGTAATCTTCCTGAACATGAAGAATCACTCAGGTCAAAGAGACCCTCTTTGAAACATCGAAACCTTTTTCTTGTCTTGCTTTTCCCGATGGCATTCTCCCCATACATGTACAAATATTTTGAGCTGACTCCACTGCCTTTATTCCTCTGTTAAATTTGAACAATAGAATATGTTGTAAGTATTCATTTTTTTCCAATTAATACTCCATTTTCTTTAACTAACTTTCTTCAGATCTGCAGAATGCAAGGTATATTCACAAACACAACATTATTGCCTCAAATGACAAACTCTGAACACTGCAGTTTTGCCATGCCAAAAACAAATGCTATGAACTTATGCATTAATGAGTCTTTGTGTATCTGTCATTCAGTTTTCAACAATTATTAACTCATGACCAATCTTGTTTCATCTATTACCCCTTCTACCAGGATAATTTTGAAGCAAATGATCCTGGTACTATATCACGCTGTCAATATTTCAGTATATATCTCTAAAAGATAACAAATAACTGCATTAAAAAATGTCAAAGTCAGGCATGGTGACTTACGCCTATAATCCTAGCACTTTGGGAGGCCAAGGTGAGAGGATTCCCTGAGCCCAGGGCTTCGAAACTAGCCTGGGCAACTTGGGGAGACCTCATCTCTACAATAAATCAATTAGCCGGGCATGTTGGCGTATGCCTGTAGTTCCAGCTACTTGGAAGGCTGAAGTGGAAGGATCACCTGAGCCAGCAGATTGAGGCTGCAGTAGCTGTGAGTGTGCCACTACACTCCAGCCTGGGTGACAGAGTGATACTCTGACTCAAAAAAAAAAAAATGTCAACGCCCTGCTTCAAACCATTTAGTGGCTTCCCATTTTACAATCAGTCAAACCTACACTCCTTATCCCAATTTGTTAGTCCTTATGTGTCTGACCTTTGACCCTCTCTAATCCATTTCACACCTCCTTCCCTTTGCTCAGTGCTCTGGCCCATTTTCCTGTTCTTTGGTCCCACCAGAATGTGTTTTCAGTTTGAAGCCTTTGCACATGCTGTCCCTTCTTCCTGGCCAGGTCTTCCCTGACTCTACATGGCATATTTTTTCTTTTCTTTTTTTGAATTGGAGTCTCACTCCGTTGCCTATGCTGGAGTGCAGTGACCCGCTCATGGCCACCACAGCCTTGACCTGCTGGGCTTAGGTGATCCTTCTGCCTCAGCCTTCCAAGTAGCTGGAACTACAGGCGTATACTGTAACACTCGGCTAATTTTTTGATTTATTGTGAAGATGAGGTTTTACCAAGCTGCCCAGGCTGGTCTGGAACCCAGGCAATCAGGCAATTCTTCCATCTCAGCCTCCCAAAGTACTGGTATTATAGGCATGAGCCACCGAACCCAGCCTTATTTTGTCTTTTCCTTCACTTCTTGGCTCAGATGCCATCTACTCAGAGAGGATTTTTCTTGACTACTTTATATAATTAGCTCCTTCCTATCTCTTTCCTCTATACTCCTATTTATTTCCTGCATGGTACTTATTGAGTTGGAAATTATTATTATTATTATCATCTGAGTCAGAGTCTCACTCTGTCACTGAGACTGGAGTACAGCGGCATAATCATAGCTACCCCAGCCTTGACTCATTGGGCTCAGGTGATCTTTCCACCTCAGCCTTCCAAGTAGCTGGGACTACAAGCCTGCCACCAAACCTGACTAATTTTTTTTTCCAACTTATTGTAGAGACAGGGTCTTGCTATGTTGCCCAGGCTGGTCTCAAATTCCTGGGCTCAGGCAGTCCTCTTGCCTTGGTCTCTCAAAGTGTTAGGATTATACAGGCATGAGCCACCACGCCCAGCCCCGGAAATTATTTACTTATTTTGTTATTGTTCATTTTCAGTTTTTCACTATTAGAATGGGCAGAGACCTTCTCTGCCTCATGTCCTTAATACTTGGAATGGTATATGGCTTACAGGTGCTCAACAGATATGCGTGAAATGAGTGAATGAACTGCTATCCAGGGACTTGACATGACTATAGTGAAGGCTTTTTAGTTAGAATGGGTTATGTAATTTAAAATATAAATCTAATGTCTTTTACCTTCCTTATTACAATATGTCCTGTTTATTTCAGGCTGCCTTTGATATTGGTTGGGAACAAATCTGATCTGGTGGAATATAGTAGTATGGAGACCATCCTTCCTATTATGAACCAGTATACAGAAATAGAAACCTGTGTGGAGGTATGCCTCATCATTTGATTTGAAAACTGACTGTTGCTGAATTCTTACTTAATTGAGCTTCTGAATAAGAGGGGGGACAATGTGGAATGGAATCAATTTCCTGTTCTTTTTGAAGTCAAATAAACCAAATAAAACAGAGAACTTGGAGCTGGGCTCTGAGCTCTTTGTGGACATTCATATTATGTTGTCCACAATGAAAAATGCACTTTTAATTTTCTTCAAGGAAAATTACTATTACTATTACCTTATACTGATAGTTTAAAAATTGTTTTTAGGACAGGCATGGTGGTTCACGCCTATAATTCCACCAATTTGGGAGACCAAGATGGGAGGATTGCTTGTGCCCAGGGCAGCCTGGACAACATAGCAAGACCTTGTTTCTACAAAAAATTAAAAAATTGGCCACATTTGGTGGCACATGCCTGTAGTCCCAACTACTCAGAGAGCTGAGGTGGAAGAATTTCCTGAGCCCAGGAGGTCAAGTCTGCACTGAGACGTGATTATGCCACTGCATTCCAGCCTGGGTGACAGAGTGAGATCCCAATTAAAAAAAAAAAAAAATTATTCCTACTTGATTTCAGAGTGTAAAATTTTGAACTTTTTTTTTTAGTGTTCAGCAAAAAACCTGAAGAACATATCAGAGCTCTTTTATTATGCACAGAAAGCTGTTCTTCATCCTACAGGGCCCCTGTACTGCCCAGAGGAGAAAGAGGTAACTCTTCACGCTGTTTTATAGGGCTGGTAGATGTAAATAGTAGCTCTAGTATGGTAGTGATTTTTAGTAACTCTTAAGTACTTTTGTAAAGATGGGACTGCTGAAATTTAAATTTATTGCTTATTAAATTGTTACATTTTCAAAGTACTTTTTCTTCTAGCACTCACATTCAGTACTCAGAAAATATTCTTATTTTCCACATCAAATACTATTTTGGAAAGAGCCATGAAAACAAATAGAATTGGCAACAATAACAACAAAAAAATCCGAAAACTTAGCTAATGGTCTATTTGCTTTGCTATTATAAACTCTACAGACTTATAAACACACGTAAATAAAAAAATTTGTGTAGTTTTTTTACACAGGTACAACATGCAATACAACTTGAATACTCCCTTTTGTTTTATAGTTAAGAAACAGTAATCTCTTATTGAAATATCTAAAATGTAATATTTTGCCATAGACTTTGAAAAACTAGTTAAATTTTTGAGACGTAGCATCAAAAAAAATCCCCTTAAAGTATACAATTTAGTGATTTTTAGTATATCCACAAAGTTATACTACCACCACCACTATCTAATTTCAGAACATTTTATCTCCCCAAGAGAAACGCTGTACTTATTAGCTGTCATTCCGAATTCTTCCCTTCCCCTACCCCCTGGCAACCACTAATCTACTTTCTGTCTCTATAGAGTTGCCTCTTCTGGGCATTTCATATAAATGGAATCATACAGTATGTGGCTTTTTATTTCTAGCTTCTTTCACTTAGCATAATGTTTCCAAGAAACATCCACATTGTAGCATGTATCAGTATTTCATTTATTTTTATGGCCAAATAATACTTCATTGTATAGATGCACCACATTTTATTTATTGCCTTATCTGTTGATGAACATTGAGCTAGTTTTTACTTTTTGGCTATTATGAATAAGCTGCTATGAACATTTACATACAAGTTTTTGTTTGAACACCTGCTTTCGATTCTTTCAAGTGTATATTTAGTAGTGGAATTGCTGAGTCACATGGTAATTGTATGTTTAACTGTTTTCCACAGTGATGGAACCATTTTACTTTCCCACCAGCAATGTATGAAGGTTCCAATTTCTTCACTTCTCTGCCAACCAACGAATTCTTTTACCTTTTTTTCCCCCTGATTTATTATGATCATTCTAATAGATGCAATTGGCATCTCATTGTGATTTTGATTTGCATTTCCCTGATGACTAATGATGGTACGTGCATTTTTTCATGTGCTTATTGGCCATCTGTCTATCTTTGCAGAAATTCAGAATCCTTTACCCATTTTTAAAGTTGAATTTTTTTAATATTCTTATTATTGGGGTTTTTTGTTTATGTTTTGTTGTTTCTGGACCAGTGTACCTGGAGAGGTGTTATATTTAAGAAATTAAAAGTTGAAGATTTCTTTCAGGAAAAGTTTATAGCATAAGTGAGTGGTTGGCAAACTATGATCCATGGGCCAGATTTGGCCTGCCACTTATTTTTATACAGCCTGTGATCTAAGAATACATTTTACATTTTTTAAATGATTGAAAAAAATACAAAGAGATATTTTGTGATATGTGAAAGCTATATTACATTCAAATATTACCATTTTATAAACTAATTTGTATTGTAACACAGCCATCCTCGTTCATTTATGTTTGTCTAGGGCTGTTTTCATGCTACAAAAGCAAAGTTGAGAACCTTCAACAGGGCTCATGTGTGGTACTCATCTCTTCTCACTGTTGCTCAGTGTTCTACTAATTATACTTATACAATTATAACTTGACAGCATTTCAAGTACCCTGTATCACTGTACCATGACATTTATTATCAATGAGTACCCATCACGCCAAAACAATAAATTAAAAGTGGAATTTTAGATGGGAAAACAGATATGTTTTTCAAGCTCAAAATACAGCTCCAGCATTACTTTTTTGGCCCTGATGTAAGTGGAAAGGGAATTTCCATGTTTTATAATCTATTTAACTATGCAGTTGATTTTCTACCTAACCTTCAGTTGATTAATCTGCAGTGTAATGACATGCTAAAAGGTAAATATCCAGAGAAGAATCTAATATAATTTTACAGATACCTCCAAGTGATGAATGTGCCCTGTTAAAATCATCAGTTTATGGCCAGTTATAGTGACTTATGCCTGTAATCTCAGTACTTTGGGAGGCCTAGGTAGGAAGATTGCTTGAGGCCAGGAGTTCAAGACCAGCCTGGGCAACATAGTGAGACCCTGTCCCTACAAAAAATAAAAAAATCAGCTGGGTGTGGTGGCATATACCTGTAGTTATAGCTACTTGGGAGGCTAAGGCAGAATGATTGCTTGAGCCCAGGAGTTAGAGGCTGTGGTGAGCTGTGATTGTGCTACTGCATTCCATCCTGGGTAACAGTGAGACCCTGACTAAAAAAAAAATTAAGTAAATAAAATAAATAAATCATAGAATTGTAGGTATGTATCAATATTGGCAGTATATATTTGTGCAAAAAAGTCATTTTCAAAGATGAAACATACAAAATTTCATTATAGATCAGTGTTAACATATAAACATTTGCAATTCACTTTCATGGTAGAGAACACCAATTTTGAGCCCCAATTAAACAAAATGTTATTCCTCCAAAAAAATCTTATTCTTATTAGTAGATCTGTATTACAAAATTATAGTCACTTACATTTTGAATTTCATCAATAAAAACTTTGTGGAAATTTGCCAGGTGTGGTGGCTCACTCCTGTAGTCCCAGCACTTTGGGAGGCGGAGACAAGAGGATTGCCTGAACTCAGGGGTTCAAGACCAACCTGAGCAACATGGCGAGACCTCATCTCTACAATTAAAAAAAAAAAATTAGCTGGGCCTGGCGGAGTAGTATGCCTGTTGTTCCAGCTACCTGGAAGGCTGAGGTAGAAGGATTGCCTGAGCCCAGCAGGTCAAGGCTGTGGTGGCTGTAAGCGGGCCACTGCAATCTAGCTTGGGTGACAGAGTAAAAGACTCTGATTCAAAAATAAATAAATAAACTTTGTGGAAATTTAATTTTTTTCTTCCTGCATAACAGTATTGTACCTACATAACAATATTGTACCTACACAATATTCTTGATTTTGACTGTTGACCCCAAATCCTAAAATACTTGCTATGTGGCCCTTTATAGAAAAAATGCCATGTCCTGGTATAAATAATTAACCCGAGTTGACCCTTAATCTGACCCTGGTTTGCTATTCTTTAATTGGGATCCTTCTTTCTAATTAATTCTTAATCTAGTATTTCCCAAACTTGTCTCATCATAATAGTCACCTGGTATACTTGTAAAAACATAGATTTCATTCTGATTCAGTCCAGTGCTGTATTTTATGATAAAGAAAATTTGAGAAATATTCTTATACTATAGGAATCTACCTCTGAGACCTTAGCCTAGCAGTGCATTAAATCCCTGCTATTAGTCTGTTCTCAATTTTTTAATTGCTACTTTGTTCTCAGGTCTATTATTAGTTTTGCTAATCTGCTAATCCCCTTTTCCCTCCCCCAATCCCACAAGAGTAAAACATCTACCACCATCTGTTATTTATTTCTTAGGTGGACCTGTATGATAGGTAAAATTTTCAACTTTTAGATTATATCTTATTTTACACAAGTACAGACTTTGAGCTTATACCAGAATCTTTTAATTAGGCAACAATAATAGTTGTTAACATAAGTGAAGTAGAATCATAAAAAGATCATGTTTAAACTTAAAGACTGAGCTTCCAATGGTGAACTCTGTATGACCCATAGTGTCCTCAGCTTACTTAAAAATGAAAAAAATGTGATTATTATGTCATAACCGTGTTTACTGTGTGAGGGTTTAGATTAGATACAAGCTGTTTTAAATTTATTACTACAAAAGTTTTACACCTTTATTGAGTATAATTTTTAATGTTTTTTAATAGCAGCGGTCATTTTTCAGTGTTGTATTTTAAGGTGGTTGCTATTTAAATATTACACTGAGCCAATACCTGAGAGTTCTTTCGCTTCTGGTGCTTTTCAAATTTAATAAAAAATGCATCACTTTATTTTGCTTCAAATTACTTTTTAAAATGTCGCCTTTTATTTTGTGCAGGGAAATCATTTGCACAAAATAAAAGGTTATTTTTAGGTTCTGTTTTGAACTTCATTCTAGCTATTGCTACTTTTGAAAACATTTAGATTATTATATAACAGGTTTTTTTAAAAGGAGAGTAAATAAAATATAACATTATAATCTTTATTAATCTTAAATAGTTAATCACATTTATAGAAGCAGTATCTTACTATTCATTCTTTTTAAAAATAAATCACCCGTGACTGAACGTTATAGTTATAGACCATTTAGTACTTTTTTAAAAAAAAATGGAGCCCTATCCAATGCTCTCTAAATGTTTGACTTAGTTTTTCTCATTTTTTTCTAATCTCATTATACCTTATATTTTATCTTGCCCAGCTATATATAATTACTCTCCCAGAGACCCCATTTAACATAAAAAGTAGGGATTATCTCTGTATGTTTGGAAGATAATGATTTCCTTTCCTATTTTTTAAAGAACTTCTTTTTCTGAATTCGAGTTTGATAGCATGATCAAAGCTGTCCTCATTACCATTTTGCTCTGGATAACTGTATGACTAAAGTCTAAGTGAATAAGTATGTATTTCCTCACCTTGTCATCTTGTTTATCTGATTCAGGTGGATTCCTAAGAGATCTATCTCTAAGATTACACAAAGTTCAAAGACCTTTGATGTTTTACTTTATTCTCAGAATTATTGACAGTGATTACCCTATAGTGGTTATACACAGTAAAAATATGCGGTCCTTATTTTTAAATAGTCACATATTAAGTCCAGGCACAATGGCTCATGCCTGTAATCCCAACACTTTGAGATTCCAAGGCGAGAGGATTATCTGAGCCCAGGAGTTTGAGACCAGGCTGGGCAACACGGCTAGACCTTGTCTCTAAAATTAAAATTTTTTTAAAAAGTCACATATTTTATATAAACCAAGTCACATATCCATTGTAAATGCTAAAACAACAATTAAAGAAATTGTCAAAATATATTTCCAGCAGCATTACTTCTAAATGTTTAGAGTCACAAAAGGCAAAGTTCTCTTTTTATATGTAAATAATTATTATCCCATACTGGGAAGTTAGTGAAAGCTTTTTACACCTATTAACCAGTGATACATTGCCACTTGTTTGTGAATAAGAACGTTTTATATCCCAACTTCAATATATACATACATACACACAAGGGACAGACCAGAACAAGTCCCATTTGGCTATCACAACAAAGAATAGTCAGAAATCAGAAGTTGGGGAGGAAAACCTGAGTAGTTTTATAAGTCAACTCAAATTATTTGTGGAATGAGGAAGGAAATAGATAGATAAATAGATAGATAGATAGATAGATAGATAGATAGATAGATAGATAGATAGATCTTCTCTGTGTGACTGATAGATAGATAGATAAGTTCTCTGTGTGACTGGAAGAATGATTCTCTCCTAAAGATGAACTTCTCTTTTGCCTATGCTTAGAGAATTCATGGTTATGAGGGAAGAGTGTGATCATTCCAAATATCAGTCCAAGTAAATATTGCCTCATTTACTTAAAAAGATTTGGGTATAAAAGTAGTTGGTTCTGCTTTAGTTCATTTTTTATGTTGGTTGTATTTGATTTTATGTGAAAATAATCAGGATTATTCCTAGCGTTGTTTATGAAAACCACAGTTCAAAATCCTATTTTAATGAAGACAGTTGTTTCTTTTCTCAATGATTTACAGATGAAACCAGCTTGTATAAAAGCCCTTACTCGTATATTTAAAATATCTGATCAAGATAATGATGGTACTCTCAATGATGCCGAACTCAACTTCTTCCAGGTAGCTGTCTTTTATGTCATATATTTGGATGTCTTTGTCTTTCTTTTTGCTGATAAATGCTACAAAAATTTATTAGCTTAAATAACAAAAACAATATGTTGATAAACATGAGTTTCTTTCATGTAAAACTATCTTTCACATCAAGCTATTTAAAAGCTTTTCCTTAGGGTGTAAAACTCTTCTGCCCAGGAATTGAAGAGATTTTTTGAAAGTTTAATTTCATGATCTAAAGTGGGTATATTGAGGATAACTTGAAGTCTGAACTCTGACACACTCTTTATTTTCCTTTCTTGGTTTCATATGACATAGCTACACAAAGAGCCCTGTGTTTTAGAAACAGGATGGGGGGAGTTGTGAAAGTTTCTTTCTTCCTAAGTATGGCATATTTTACTTAAATAACACAGAGCAGAGACTATCGTAATAAGAGAATTTTGTTTTTTTTATTTTTTATTTTTGGCTGCAACTCTTGGATTTAATGTTGATTTGTATTGTTTGTGGTTTTAATGCTTAATGCTGGTTTGTTTTTAAACTTATTATGTTTTTTGCTAGAGAATTTGTTTCAACACTCCATTAGCTCCTCAAGCTCTGGAAGATGTCAAGAATGTAGTTAGAAAACACATAAGTGATGGTGTGGCTGATAGTGGATTGACATTGAAAGGTGGGTGAATGGTGTTTTTCCCTCTTTTGAACTTAATATTTTCAAGATTTGGCAGAAGGTGAAGGTCTTTATTGCATTATTTATACTTTAGGGAAATGTTAGTATTTTGTTAATATATCTAAAATCTGACTTGGATATTTAAGAGTTGGAAGAGTCAGGCCATTGTTGGGGATTATCATTCTTACTGTCAGTATAAATTAGGAGTAGAGAAATTAGATCTCGAAGACAGAGAGGTTCATTAAAGAGAAAGAGATATCTGGAACAAACAAATGTATCTTAAAATTCTTCCTATTCATAAGTAGCCTTTAAATAGTAATTATTTTTAAAGAATTTTGTCTATAAGTTAAATTTACCAGTATAGTGAAGCATGTTCCCTGGAGAATATATTATAGAGGAACAGTGAAGTAAGTGAAATAGAAAATCAAAATTTTCATTACAGGAGTAAGTTCAAAGAGCTATAAAATGCCCCCCCCCCCACCTTTTAAAAAAAATGAGTCAGGGTCTCTAACCCAGGTGGGAGTGCAATGGCATGATCGTGACAATCACAGTTCACAGCAGTCTTGACCTCCTGGGCTCAGGTGATCCTTACACTTCAGCATCTCAATCTGTTAGTTGTCCCACTGCACCCGACTAATTTTTTATTTTTTGTAGAAACAATATTTCATTATGTTACCCAGGCTGGTCTCGAACTCTTGGGCTCAAGCAATCCTGCCTCTGCATCCCAAAGTGCTGGGTTACAGGTGTGAGCCACCATGCCTGGCCTTATAAAACATGTCTATCATATAACTTTGTGAATGTCAATGTAATCCTTGAGATGTAATGTTAACCCTCTTCTCCAGTGCTGTTTCTTGCTGAGCTTTATATATGTATGATTCTGGGCTGGATGCGGTAGCTCACGCTTGTAATCCTAGCACTTTGGAAGGCTGAGGCAAGAGGATTGCTTGAGCCCAGGAGTTTGATACCAGCCTGGGCAACATAGTGAGACATTATCTCTACCAAAAAAGATGAAAATAATTATACTGGTGTGGTGGCACGTACCTGTAGTCCCAGCTACTAGGGAGGCTGAGGTGGAAGGATTGCCCAGGAAGTCGATGTTGCAGTGAGCTGTGATCGTGCCACTGCACTGCAGCCTGGGTGACAGAGTGAGACTCTGACTCAATAAAAAAGAAAATGAAATGATTCTGAAATCAGCTGTTTCATTGACATACTTGTGAACTTTGTTTTGACCTTTACTATGCAAAACTAGTATACATATATTCATAAATTTAGAGATATTATATGCCTTTCTCCCATGTGACTCTGTATCCTTCATGTCAACTGTATTTACTAATTTACTTCATTTCAGGTTTTCTCTTTTTACACACGCTTTTTATCCAGAGAGGGAGACACGAAACTACTTGGACAGTGCTTCGACGATTTGGTTATGACGATGATCTGGATTTGACACCTGAATATTTATTCCCCCTGTATGTTCCTTTGGTGATTTTACTTGCTAAGTATTTTTAACGTTTATATAGCACAGAGACAGGCTTCAAGCTACTCAGGAATAATTTAGAATTATAGCAGAGGTTTATCCAGGGTTTCTTAACTTTGGCACTATTGACATTTTGGACTGGTTAATTCTTATTTGTGGAGCTTTTCCTGTGCGTTATGGGATGTTTCACACATCCTTAGATGCTAGTGACACCTCCTCCCCAGTTGTGACAACCAAAACGATCTCTAGAAATTGCTGAATGTTTCCTCAAAAGCAAAATTATCCCTAATTAAAGAGCCACTGATTTATAGCATGGCTCAAACTTTTCCTCTTTTCATGGAGAATGAAAGTTATCTTTTTTGTTCATTTTACTAAATAAGGAGAAAAAATATGCTAGACAAACTTATTTCTGGAGTCAGCAGATCAGAAATATGTTGGTTGTCACTTTTCTTTCATCAGTTCTCCTCTCAGTTTTATAGCCTGTTCTTAGCTCAAGATGAAATAAGTATTTCCCTAAACAACCAGTCTATTTGTGGTATATTCCTTTGAAAATGCTATGTTTACATTCTGTTTGTTTAAAAATGGAGCCAGTGCCACTCTCAGACAGGTGACTGCCTTGCCACAGGATGCCTGTTCTGTGCTGAGGGAAGTGAGCTAGCTTTTCAGGGATGGGGACTTCCCAGGATCTGGCCTTGGAGTCTTCAGCCTTTCTTCTTTACTTTTTCATTGGCATATTACCTTGCTGGTGTCCTTTTGATTTTAGCATAGCACTTCCAGCTATCTATATAATGGTTTAGAAAGACTTTGTTGGGTTTTTTTTTCCTTCTCTTCCATTGAGAAAGCTAAGTTCTTTCTGATTAGTTTCCTAGTCCATTAATAAGTTCTAAGTTGAAACTCCCCTTGACTAAATTATTAAATCTTGACTCAAGTTAATTTTCCAGATTTTTCAATGAATATATACTGAATGAATTTGTCACAGGATCCTTTCATTGGGTTTTCTTTTCTGTGCTGTTTATGTAACAGACAGTTGATTATTGCTTTCTTAAGTGTGGCACTTAGGAAACTCCATCTCTTTTTTTTTTGAGTTGGAGTCTCACTCCATCACCCAGGCTAGAGTGCAGCCCTGCTGGGCTCCGGCCATCCTTCCACCTCAGCCTTCCAAGCAGCTGGAACTATAGACGTGTACAACCACACCCGGCTAATTTTTGATTTATTGTAGAGAAGAAGTCTCACCCAGTTGCCTGGGCTGGTCTTGAACCCTCAAGCTCAAGTAATCCATTTGCCTCAGCCTCCCGAAGTGCTGGGATTACAGGCTGAGCCACCGAGCCTGGCCGAAATTTATCTCTTAGGGCATTGTAGTTTACTTGAATCATCTCTTTAGTTTCTTTATGCTCTTTGCCTCTAATTTTCTGCAGAATAGCACCCCAGAGCTACCACATGAATCTCTCTAGCCTTCTTTTTTTTTGAGTCAGTATCTCACTTTGTCACCCAGGCTGGAGTGCAGTGGAACGATCATGGCTCACTGCAGGCTTGACTTCCTGGGCTCAGATGATCCTTCTGCCTCAGCCTCCTGAGTAGTTGGGACTACAGGTGTGTGCCACCACGCCCAGCTAATTCTTTTATTTTTTGTAGAGACAAGGTCTTGCTATGTTATCCAGGCTGGTCTTGAACTCCTGGCTCAAGCATTCTTCCCACCTCAGCTCCCTAAGTGCTAGGATTATAGGCGTGAGCCAGCATGCCTGACCCTAGCCTTCTTAAACTTTCTACCTCTATCCTTCACACTGCTGCTAGATTAGTGGATATATAAATACAAATCTGGCTATGTCATTTCCCTTCAAGACACAGGATAAAGCCCAAGCTTCTTAACATGGTATCCAAGGTCATTCATGATCTCTGCTCATGCTCACTGTTGCTTTCATTCTGGAAGTAAATGCCAAACTATTTGAAGTCTACCAAGCATATGTTATTCTTTGCTCCAGGCTTTTGCCTGTGCTATTCTCACTCTTTCCCTCTCCCCCAAACCTAATTAATGCCACTTATCCTTCAAGTTTCAATTCAGGTGATAATGTCTCTTAGCAGTGTTGATGTCTTCCTAATCTCCAGGGCACAGAGATATTCTCTTTCATGTGGGCTTCCCTAGGATTCTTAGCTCATCCGTCTCCCACTTGAATGTGGTTTCTTAGAAATAGGGAGCTTGTCTTATTTCTTCCTCCTTGGTTCCTAGCTCAGTGCATTTGATTAATGTTTATTGAACTGAATTTAGGGTGGGTCAGAAAAGTCAAGTCAGGTAGAAATAACATCTCATCATTTTCAATTCATTGCAGTGTTGAAATTAATTTAAAGCTCATGGTTATGACTTACAATTTGCTTATAGGAAGAACAAACCCATGACAGTTTAATCAGTATTATTTATAACATTTTTACTTTTACCTTCTCTTCTGACATTTAAGAAAAAACTTTGTCACTTTGGAATGAGCATTATTATGACTCTTCTGAGGAGTGTCATAACCACTCCAGAGATTTTCTTCTGGAAAGTCTAAACAGTGTCGTCCCACAAAATGACTTGTTGCAATTTTATATTCGTTTCGCAAATTTTAAAATATAATTAATGATTTATTTTACTCTTAAATTTTTTCATTAACAGGCTAAAAATACCTCCTGATTGCACTACTGAATTAAATCATCATGCATATTTGTTTCTCCAAAGCACCTTTGACAAACATGATTTGGTAAGCTTTTAACTGTAATTTAATTTTCCATGATGTATGGCTACACACACACACACACACACACACACACACACACACACACACACACACACACACGTGTGTATTTGAGTTGGACTCTCAATCTATTGCCCAGGCTGGAATGCAGTGGCACGCTCACAGCCACTGCAGCCTCCACCTGCTGGGCTCAGGCAATCCTTCTACCTTAACCTTCCAAATAGCTGGAATTACAGGTGTGTGCCACCACGCCCAGCTAATTTTTTCTTTTTTTTAATTGTAGAGATGAGGTTTCACCAAGTTGCCCAAGCTCAAACCTGTGGGCTCAGGCAATCCTCTTGCCTCAGACCCCCAAAGTGCTGGGATTACAGGCTTGAGCCACTGCACCCGGCCTCACATATATATTTTTTAAAGATAGGGTCTTGCTTTGTCACCTAGTCTGGAGTGCAGTGACACTAATGATCCTAGTTCAATGTAGCCTCCAGCTCCTGGGCTCAGGTGACCTTCCCGCCTCAGCTTCTCTGGTATCTGGGACTACAGGTGGGTGCCACTGTGCCCCACTAATTTAAAAAAAAATTTTTTTGTAGAGATGTGGTTTTGCTATGTTACCCAGGCTATGGCAAAATACTTTTTTGTGAATGATATAACTCTTTTCCCTTAGCTATATATGTTTATGCCAAATAGCCAAAAATTATTCAAACTCTCTAAGTTAAACTAGCAAAAATGTTTTCTGCTATTTACTTTTATTGTTTTCTTAAGATGAAAAGGTCTAGTTTCTGATAGACTCTTTTATACGTTCTTATATACATGTGAGGAACTTTCTTGATAAAATGTAAAATTTGGGGTCATTTGTTAATTAGTTTTTAGAACCATAGCTTCACTA
This sequence comes from Carlito syrichta, assembly GCF_000164805.1. Taxonomy (NCBI): domain Eukaryota; kingdom Metazoa; phylum Chordata; class Mammalia; order Primates; family Tarsiidae; genus Carlito; species Carlito syrichta. Next base: position 148,133 of record NW_007087195.1, on the reverse strand, counting down.
GACTAGGGGACTTTTATGTTTGGGAATTATTCTCTTAGCTAAAAGTGTACATTCTTGTTTATCTTCAGGATAGAGACTGTGCTTTGTCACCTGATGAGCTTAAAGATTTATTTAAAGTTTTCCCTTACATACCTTGGGGGCCAGATGTGAATAACACAGTTTGTACCAATGAAAGAGGCTGGATAACCTACCAGGGATTCCTTTCCCAGTGGACGTGAGTATAGAACTTACCTCTTTCTTCTAGGGTTATAATTAGTTTAAAATTATGGTGTATTATATTCGTTACTTTGTAAGCTTGTCAGATCTTATGAAATGCTGCAGTCACAGTTGCCTCTAAGCAGGATTTTATAGTGCTACTGATATCTCTAAGATGAACTATAGATGTTATATCAATTTATCAGAAAGGGATTGTTTTCTTTTGGATGATGTACAGGGAAATATTAATAAGTCATATTGAAACAGAACTAAATGTTAGTACTTTTTGTTTGATTAAGGGAATTAGAAATGTCATTGCTATTGTACATTTCTTACTCCTTTAAAATATTTTATTTGGGCCAGGCTCGGTGGCTCAACCTGTAATCCCACGCTTTGGGAGACCGAGGTGAGTGAATTGCCTGAGCCCACGGGTTCAAGACCGGCCTGGGTAACTTGGCGAGACCTCATCTCTACAGTAAATTAAAAAAAAAAAAATTAGCCGGGCATGGTAGTGCGTGCCTGTAGTTCTAGCTGCTTGAAAGTCTGAGGCAGAAGGATCGCCGTAGCCCAGCAAGTTGAGGCTGCCGTGGCCGGGAGGGTGCCACTGCACTCCAGTCTGGGTTACAGAGTGAGACTCCAACTCAAAAAATATATATTTATATTTTATTTGACACTGAAGACTTATTTTGTGTTTTTTGTTTTTATTGTTTGTTTTAATGAACTTTTAGTAAGACTTAGGATTTAACTGCAACCTAGTTACAATGTGGTTGACATTATGCCTAGGGTATTAAGGGAATCCTCTGGTCTTGCATGATGTTTTAGCCTTGGTGAGACTAACTTTCTCAACATTAGGATTTTTTCTTTTTTCAAATACTTTACTAATTTCAGGTGCCTTTCAGTTATTTTGTGCCTTTGTCAAACCTTTTCATATGTCTTTTATTATAAAGTCCTCAACTAGCCAATATTTGTGTGTGTATGTGTGTGTATGTGTGTGTATACATATATGTGTGTGTGTGTATACATATGTGTGTGTGTGTGTGTGTGTGTGTGTGTGTGTGTGTGTGTGTGTGTATTTTGAGTCAGTCTCGCTCTGCCACCCAGGCTGGATGCAGTGGCATGCTCACAGCCACTGCAACCTCGACCTGCTGGTCTTGGGATCCTTCCACCTCAGCCTCCCAAGTAACTGGAATTACAGGCACATGATACCAAACCCGGCTAATTTTTTGATGCATTGTCTTGCCAAGTTGCCCAGGCTGGTCTCAAACCCCTGGACTCAGGCAGTCTTCTTGCCTCGGCCTCCCAAAGTGCTGGGATTATAGGCTTGAGCCAGTGTGCCTGGCCTATAGATATATTAATTGTATATTGACTTGGGAAGCAGATCATATAAAATATTCCTCCTCTAGATTTTATCAGCCACTCACTGCTCATCTATGTGACCTTGCTCTCTCTGGGCAGGTGGAATAGACAGAGGAATTCCCTCTCATCCTGCATTCTCCTCCCTTTTCTTCTCTACCTTAAGAATGACAGTGTAGGAAAAACTATGGTTGGGCACATTGGAAATCAAAGCAACTTGACAAAAGTTGTCTGGGTCTGGTGCATAAATTTTTTTGAGTAGTTGGCATCCCCCCCCCATAAATGTTTATTTAGGAGCTTTTCACATTTTAAACTCTTCTTTTTTGTAGACTCACCACTTATTTAGATGTACAGCGATGCCTGGAGTATTTGGGCTATCTAGGTTATTCAATATTGACAGAACAAGAGTCTCAAGCTTCAGCCATTACAGGTAAGTTTCTGTTATTATTCTGCTCATGATAAGAGAGATTTTTGAAAATTCCATTTTTAAATGTAATAAAGAGTAAAAATAAATTCATCTTCCTGAGTCTTCTATCTGTACTCTATTAGTTTTCTTTGTGATTTGATAAAGTCTTTTGAGTTGAGATGCTTGATTTTATTGTTTATCAAAAAGAATGATGCTGGGCTTGGTGGCTCAGCCTGTAATCCCACGCCTTGGGAGGCTGAGGTGAGTGGATTGCCTGAGCTCGCGGGTTCGAGACCCGCCTGAGCAACTTGGTGAGACCTCATCTCTATAATAAAAAAAAAAAAAATTAGCTGGGTGTGGTAGCGCACACCTGTAGTTCCAGCTATTTCGAAGGCTGAGGTGGAAGGATCGCCAGAGCCCAGCAGGTCGAGGCTGCAGTGGCCTGCAGCGGCCACTGCACTCCAGTGTGGGCGACAGAGTGAGACTCCAATGCAAAAAAAAAAAAAAGAATGAGTAGAGATTTTTCTTCTTGTCTACTCCTTTGGGGTACTCTACTGATGAAAATGAAGGAGACCTATGAGCATTAAAGAATTTGCCAGTCTATCATCTATTTTAATTTTTTTTTTTTTTTTAATTGAGGTCTCACTCGGTTGCCCAGACAGGAGTGCAGTGCATGATCACCATGGCCCACTACAACCTTGAACGCCTGAGCTCCTGGCCATTCCTTTTTACCTCAGCCTCCTGAGTAACTGGGACTACAGGTGCAAGCCACCATGCCTGACTAATTTTTTGATTTTTTTTTTTTTTTTTTTTGTAGAGATGAGGTCTCGCTATGTTGTTGCCTAGGCTGGTCTCAAACTCCTGGGCTCAAGCAGTCCTCTTACCTAGGCTTCCCAAAGTGCTAGGATTACAGGTATAAGCCACTGTACCCAGCCTTAATTTCCTTTAAACATTGAAAACAATGCCTATTAATATACAATCTTGATCTTGAACGAATTGTACATCTGTCAGCTTTGTAACTGTTTTCTGTATTAGTACATTTTTCACAGATCTTGTAATGTAAAGCAGGCATTCTTACCAAGCCTTGTGCTCCACTTAAAGAAAACCCGTAGGTATGGAAACAGCAAATTAAGAAACTGATCATTGCACGAGTTTCTTACATCCCAGTAGGTGAGAAATCTGTCATATCTTACAGGGAACCCTAGCACAAAAAGACAGCCTTTCTTAAATTGACAGAACAAGTACCCTTTAAAGTATTAACTGAGTAGGCAGTACTTAATTCAGCACCAGAGAGTAAAACACCAATCACTAGCCAGCCATGAGGTTCTTTTACTCAACATATTGTGGACATCTTTCTATAGCAATAAGTATGTTTTATATCTCTTAATGTTAAATGGTGTATCATTATATGGATGTTCTAGAACTTATTTACCCGACAATTGTGTATTTTTATCATTTTCAGTTTTTTGCTATCAGTAGTGGCTTTGGTGAGATCTGTTATAGTGCAGTCTTTAGGTATAGCTTAAGGAGGTCTCTTTATCTCAGGAAGAGATACTCACTGTCTTGATGATATGGCATGGTTTTCTGACCTGCCCTTTTTATAATTTATGTTTGAAAGGCCAGTTAATCCCAGAATGTATATTCCTTCTCTATTTATAGATCCAGCTCCAAGAAAATGCAGATTTGAAATAGCCATCTTTTAGTTTGTAATTTATGACAATTTATCACAGAAAAAAATAGGAGGTATATAATGTTAGCTGTATTTATTGTAATTTTCATTCTTTTTTTTAGGATATTATATTCCTTATGAAAATATACCACTTATGATGAAATAAATATTTGGTCACTAGAAATTATCTCTATAGTAAACTTTCAGAAAGGCATCTTTTTCACTAAGTGAGGCCATTCTGCATTATATTTAGTACTTTATTCACATACAGCTTGACTATCATATAGAATGTTTGTTTATAGATACTTCATAAAAAAGATAAGCCAGCAATACCCTGTTTTGCAAAAGGTGTAATGGAGGCTTCGTGAATCTAAGTGTTATATATTTAGTGTTTTTTTTTTCTTTTTAGTAACAAGAGATAAAAAGATAGACCTGCAGAAAAAACAAACTCAAAGAAATGTGTTCAGATGTAATGTAATTGGAATGAAAAACTGTGGGAAAAGTGGAGTTCTTCAGGCTCTTCTTGGAAGAAACTTAATGGTGAGAGTTCTCAGAAAATAGAACTTTATCCAACAAATTTTTATAGCCACAAGTTTATAAAAGTTTTACATAATAACTTTAATGGTTTTTATATAATTACTAGACTCAGTGGCCTATATATATTAATAAAGTGTAAGCTAAATTTAACAATAATCCTGTTGAACTGTCTTTATCTTTGTTTCATTTGTGTTAGCTATGTCTTTTTTTAAACTGGTGTTTAGATGGGGATTAAATGACTACACATATGAAAGCACCTCACACAGTCCTTGGCCTGAAGTAAATGCACCGTAAATTTTTTTTTTTTTTTGAGTTGGAGTCTCACTTGTTGCCCAGTCTGGAGTGCAGTGGCCACTCCTGGCCACCGCAGCCTCGACCTGCTGGGATCCAGTGATCCTTCCACCTCAGCCTTCCGAGTAGCCGGAATTACAGGCATGCGCTACCACGCCCGGCTGATTTTTTGATTTATTGTAGAGATGAGGTCTTGCTTGCCCAGGCGGGTCTCAAACCCGCGGGCTCAGGCAATCCACTCACCTCAACCTCTCAAAGGCGCGGGATTACAGGCTGAGCCACCGAGCCCGGCTCACCGTAAATATTTTGAACTGAATACTGATATTTAGTTCTGGTTACTCCCTTAAGAAGACTAACATCTTTCTAGATGAGTCTTACATCAGACCAAATTATAGTATAGTGGGCATTGCCAGCAGGTGACTCTAGAATATACTTTCAGTAATATGTATAGTTTCCTTCCTTTTTAGCTACTGCTTGCACTTTATGCAGTACAAATGCATCTTTTGTTTTAGATCCTAAGAACTAAGAAACATAAAATCAATATCCTCTTTGTACTGACAAATAGTACATAGTGTAGGGAAGAATGCCCTTTTATTTATAACACACCCACACATGCATACAGAGATGTGTGTTTGGGTTGATGAAAACTAGTTGCTGTAAATATTGAGATTTTTGGTTCTGTTTTCAGAGGCAGAAGAAAATTCATGATGATCATAAATCATACTATGCGATTAATACTGTTTATGTTTATGGACAAGAGAAATACTTGTTGGTAAGAAAATCTGTGGTATTAAAAAGTTATTAATTGTTGGGTACAGTTTAAAGTAACTCTTTGAAAACAAATTGGCTTTAATTGAATGACTGTATATAGAACTTGCATGTGATTTTTATTTTATTTTATTTTATTTTTAGAGATTGGGTCTATGTTGTCCAGCCTGGCCTCGAACTCCTGGGCTCAAGGGGTATTCCTGCCCCAGCCTCCCTAGTAGCTGGGACTACAGGCTTATGTCACTGCACCCAACTTGATTTTTTTTTCCCACTTGGTTTATTCATTGGAATTTTAAGTCTTTTGATCTGTGTGGTGATTACATTCATATAGATATACATAAAAATTCTCTATTAGTTCACTTAACTGTATGTTTGCTGTACCACAATAGCAAAGTTTTTTAAAAATGGACTCCCCTTTTACTCTCTTTTCCACTTGCATTTTAGAACAATTATTTTGTCTACTATTGACTAGAAATTAGTATGAAAACAGTGCAACAGTGCTAGTGCTTAGTAGTTTATAATCTGAGTCCAGTTTATTTAGCAAGGAGTATATTTAACAAATGTGTTAGCTTAAAAAATGTGTGAAAGAAGGGTCTGACTGAAAAGATACTATATAATACATTAGAAAGAGATTATATGCTCTCCTTGGATCCAGTCAGATTTCAGTTTCAACCCTAGTCCACCACTGGCTAGTTGTGTGACTTCAGGCAAGTGGCTTACTCCCTCTAGCCTTAGTTTCTTATCGTTAGCTAATATGAGAAGCTCCTAACAAGTCATAGGAACTAGAAAAAGTTAGTACTTGATCCTTTTAGGAAATAGTTTATTTTGCTAGATAACCACATTGAATTTTATGCATACTTTACTCTTTATGATTAAAGTTTGTCAGTTTCTTTTGGGGGGAGTGGGTTAGAGTCTCACTCTGCCATCCAGGCTAGGGTGCAGTGGCACACTCATGGCCACCACAGCCTCGACCTGCAGAGTTCTGGCAATCCTTCTACCTCAGTCTTCCAAGAAGCTGTAACCACAGGCGCACCCCACCACGCCTGGCTAATTTTTTGATTTATTGTAGAGACGAGGTCTTGCCAAGTTGCCCAGGCTGATCTCGAACCCCTGGGCTTAGGGAATCCTCTCACCTCTGCCTCCCAAAGTACTTGGATTACAGATGTGAGCCACCACTCCAAGCTGTCAGTTTATTAAACCTTGTTTGTCCCCTCCCATAAGTATGGTTCTACATATCAGTAAATATTGACTATGCATTTTCTTGCTTTCTTTTTTTTTTTTTGAGTTGGAGTCTCACTCTGTCGCCCAGACTGGAGTGCAGTGGCCGCTCCTGGCCACTGCAGCCTCGACCTGCTGGGCTCCGGCGATCCTTCCGCCTCAGCTTTCCAAGTAGCTGGAATTACAGGCATGCGCTACCACGCCTGGCTGATTTTTTGATTTATTGTAGAGATGAGGTCTCGCTGTCCAGGCGGGTCTTGAACCCGCGGGCTCAGGCAATCCACTCACCTCAGCCTCCCAAGGGCACCGGGGATTACAGGCTGAACCACCGAGCCCAGCTTTTCCTGCTTTCTTATTCTTACACTATTATTTGCAGATTCTTATCTTTCATGTCTCTGGCTATGCATGCTATAATAGTGTTTTATTTGGAATATATTGAGTTACTTCTGACTCTGCATCCCCTTTCATCTTCTCAACAAAGATGCACTTTTTTACATAACTCAGCACTGAATTTTACTCTTATTGGATCATTATCATATTATAGATGGAATATTTAAGAAGTTTTATGATAAACCCTGAAAAGAGGGGACAGTGAAGTAGAACAAAATAACCTTGCTGTAAAGAGTCATTTGCTTTATATTTTTGATTAGTGGGGAGAAAAGGGGGAATGATAGAAAGAAAATAGACTTGGGAATTATATCTTGAGTTCAAATTTTGGTCAGATGGTTTCTTAGATGTGTTACCTTGGGCAGCTGACTTAATTTTTCTATACTGTCTCTTTATCTGTGGAATATAGACAGTGTTTGTAAAGGACCCACTACTACACATTAGTCACTCACTAGCTTCTGTAGAATCTTAATCTCCATTTTTAATCTACAGTATCAGAAGATACTTGTTTATCTATACTTTCAACTTGTAAAAATGATCTGAAAAGTTGTGTTTAACTAGTACTTTTTAAATTAGGAAATCCAGGTGGGCAAGTAGTAAAACATAATGACTTAATATGATACTTACATTTTTCATTATTTTTCTTTTTACAAGTTGCATGACATCTCAGAATCGGAATTTCTAACTGAGGCTGAGATCATTTGTGATGTTGTGTGCCTGGTATATGATGTCAGTAATCCCAAATCCTTTGAATACTGTGCCAGGATTTTTAAGGTTTGTTGCTCATTCAGACTATGACTAAATATAACTTCATATGGAGTTTTAATGGAATTGTGTGATGTTTCCTAACCAGAAAAATGCAACACAATCATTTGTGGAGCTTTTTAAAAATACGTATATCATTACCCTATCACTAAAGGTTCTGGTTTCATTCTGAAGTGGTAGAGTGCTAGACATATATAGCTCTAAAAAAATTTTTCTATACATGATTCTGAAGTACATTCGTGGTTAAGAACTTTTGCATTAATAGAAGGTCTTCATAGCTGTCAGAAATGCATATAAATTATATATTGCCAGTTACACTAAGAATAACAGCCAGAGCAAGGGGGTTAAACCAGAAACTTGGAAAGTCAGTCACTATGAGGTTACCAGTAAGATTCAATAGGAGTAAAAAGCTGTATCTATAAAGGTACTACTCTAGCATTGTTTTGAATAGCAAAAAACAGGAAATAGTCTAGATGGCTAACAATAGGAGGATGATTTACCCAAGTAAAATAAAATAATCTAGGGGAATATTAAGCAACCACTGAAAATAATAGTTTTAGACTCTGAAGAACATGGAAGATACAGTATTAACATTTTTAAATGGTTATGTCTAGTATGAATGCAGCTGTATACATACATATAAATGCATGTGTTCAAGGACTAGAGGCAATATGAAAAAATGAAAATAATCTTCTTTAAAATAGAAGAAATTAGGTGTATTTCTTTATATTTCAAAATGTTTAATGTATCTTTTAATTAAAAATTATATTTTTAAAAATCATAGTAAATTTAAAGAATCAGTATAGACCTGTTTTGTTACCGGCATTAAAAATGTGGTTCTGATCTCATTTATTATACAAGACTAACCTAGACCACTGTCAGTCTTTGCTTTTTGGTTTATTTTTTTGCTTTGAAACTACTGTTGCTTTGCCTATCCAGGGAAAATGTTTAGTTCACTTTAATTAAAGTAATTTTTTAACTTGTCATCAAATTTTTATTTTTATTTTTTATTCCATAGCAACACTTTATGGATAGCAGAACACCCTGCTTGATCATAGCTGCAAAATCAGACCTGCATGAAGTTAAACAAGAATACAGCATCTCACCTACTGATTTCTGCAGGAAACACAAAATGCCTCCACCTCAAGCCTTCACATGCAATACTGCTGATGCACCCAGTAAGGACATCTTTGTTAAATTGACAACAATGGCCATGTATCCGTAAGTACTTGCTCTGTCTTCATTTTCATGTTGCATGGTTCATAATAACATTGCATGTCATTATTAGCCATGATGGGAAAATCTTTTATCTCATAAAAGTTGTTCAGCAACAGAAAGAGACTTTGTAATGAGAAGGTACAAATTTGAATAAATGCAAGGTTGGTTTGGGTGTCATAAATAAAATGATGTAAGCCATGCTTCTGGAAATGTTTGTATATTTTTGAGCAGTCTGTAACTATCTTAACACGATAGTACAATAAAACATAGCCCCCTCCCAACCCAGCATTCAAAAAATAGGCTTACTGCAATAAAAGGGTTGGCATCATGCTTTATGATTATAAGGCATTTCCATATGAGCAAAAAATTCATTTCTATATTTTTCTGTTGATAATTAACCTTGGGTATGTAAAGTTTCTAAAATCTCATGAATTTATGTTGAAATTATGGGTATGTTTGAGTTCAGGATATGTCTTTTTTAAGTGCTGTGAAAACTAGTTGTAATTGGAATTTCCATTGTATAAATGTTCTGCATTAGTGTTATGAGCCACAAATTTTATGTACATTTATTATATATCTATACATGCATATGCACAAGCACATAACTGTGGTCATCTTTGTAGTTTACTAACTGCCTTTAAATTGCATGAGTCTTAATGGCATTCTCCTCAAGTAGAGTGTTTGTATAAATTCTGTTTTGTAACAAGATAAGTTTTCAGGCAGTGCGTTTCTAAGGACTGTGTAGCTTATTCTGCTTATTCTTATGTTAATCTCTAAATTATTATTCTTATGAAAAACACAGTATAAAATAGTAATAATAAAACATTGCTATAAATCAAGATTGATATTTTTCAGAAAAGTGTTGATTATAGAGTTAACTTCACTGCTATTCTATTAACTAATACTTTTAAAAAATGCAACAAACCCTTGAATTTCTATTTGTATTGGAAGACAAGTTAATCCTATTATTATAAGATAAGCAAAACCTTATTTGTGTTTTACCTTTGCTTTAAAACTCTCATGTATGTTATCTACAGAGAGGATCATTACAGAGACAGACTCTCCCGAGACACGGGCAACACTGATAGAATAGAGAATTTGAGAAAAGTCTGGGTCTTTCTAAAAACTGCTTTGTAAGTCACTTTTTCTTTATGACTTCTGTGGGATTTTGTTGACATTTTCTTATAGGTTGACCAAATCTTCTCTTACCCTAATTAAACCTTTAGTAATCATCTAGAAACGCACTGCTTGGTCAGGCCTACCGCCTAACTGTATATTATGGTGTCTTCTTTACTGTGTAAATGTACTTTTTAAATCTTGTAAATAACTTCAACTATGTTTTTAGATCTGCATCTTTAAACCATGTTACTGTAATTCTTTGTGTGTGTGCGTGTGTGTGTGCATATGATAAATGTACATACATGGATACTTGTTTATATGGTTAATTCCAAACTACTTCTCATGAAGTGTCTCCCTGTTGCTAAGCATACTTTGCATCGCTCCTTTTTGGTGGGTGGAGCCTTGTGTTTGTGGAAGAGTCAGACTCAATTTATGAAATAACAGATGGATTCCAGTATGACAGCTGGCAGTGACTTAATACCAGTGATATGTTCATCATCACAAGTCAAGTTTTAAAAAGAAATGTCGGAAGCCTATAAGTTTTTAAAAAATTAATTCTTGTTTTTCTTCATGTTGAGAATTAGGCATTATTGGGATGCTGCTAATCTCCATAACCATGCCACCGTGTGCTGTGGTCTCATCAGATCTCACAAGCTAAGCCAAGTCAGATTGGGCCAGTCCTTTGACTGAGAAGCCTGTAAAAATGCTCAGGTGTTACAGGAAGTAATGGCATTGATTCATCAAGTGGCACTCTTCTGAGTGGGTTCTGCGCCAGTACCTCTTCATGGGTGGTGTGATGGCTTTGTATGGATGAGTGGCTCTGACCACTGAGCAGTCATTGGAGACCCCCTACTTTGTAGTTAGAGCTGAGGTGAAAGGGGTTGCCCCATGTGCCTGCACCAACTAGTGCAACTTCACTCAACCAGAAAGGAGTCAGAAAGCCTCCCTAAATTTCATATCTAATTTCAATTGGATCCATTGTTGATATTTACATCATTACCCAGAGTTTCATACTATCATACTTAGCTGCTGTGCTTTGGTAGCAAATGAAATTAACCCTATATTTTGTTTATTCAAATAGAAATTTATGAAGCACTTTGATTTCCTTTGGGAACCAGGGTGCTTGATGAATTAAAGACAATATTGTTCTTATCTTCTTCTCAGAGTTGAATATACTTATCTTTTGACTTTTTTGTGTATTTGTCATTCTTCTCCTTCCTGGTTTTCAGGCATGTGTGTATGCTGAGGGAGGAGGAGGAGGGAATGGCTATTTAAATGCTAGCAAACTTTGTCCTTTGGTGGGTGCTATGGCTTATTCAGTTTTTCTTTTTATTAATTTAGAAAAGGGTGCCATCTATTGCTGTGCATATTTATTCCACTAAAACTCGTGATAATTCCATCCCCCCTCCAAAAGAAGCAAAAGTGTTAGCCAATTTTCCCTAGATTTTCTATAGGGAGGGAGGAGGAAACTGTTCATTATGTTTTTGGTAAATGTGGAATTCTGCACAACTTTAGCATGCCCCACACTGTCCTTTTCCTTTCTACAAAGAGTGTTGCTTATGCCTAATTTTTTTTAAGTTGGCACACCCTGTCTTGTGCCATATTTGTAAGTAAGAACTCAACTCCTGTCCTTCTGTGTGTTTTCACAGCCATGCCCGGTTACGCTGTATGTGCACCTGCAACAGGTGTACATTTTGCATCTGTCAGAACTTCCTCAACTCAGACTTGCTGCAATCTGTAAAGAACAAAATCTTCACTGCAGTTCTTAACAGGTTCTTAACTTTATTTACTGGGTACCAGGCATTCTGTTAAAATACAAAAGAAAAAAGCGGATAATTATTTATTATACAGATACTCACTACAAAGACAAGTCAACTGATGCCCAACTAACTTCCACTAAATTTCTCACTGTGATGACAATGTTTAGTTTTGGAAGCATCCTGAGTAATGTTTTAAAATTAATAGATATACTTAGAGGACCATAAAATAAGATCTTGGATTATTTCTTCATAGGAAAAGTAAAGTATCTTTCCTTTTAGAAGGTAATATGTATAAGGAGATTAAAATCTTTTGGCTGTGAGTTGTAGAAGTAGAACTTTTGTAGTAAGGAAAAGACACACTGATCCCAAATAAAAGATACTTAGTTATACTATACTCAGCTTACATTCAAATAATATATTTTTTTAAAACCATAGTAATATGAACAATACTTTGGGTTTGAAAAAATTTTCTATTCTTGAAACCATTTATAATCATAATTTACTTTTAATTTTAAGAACCTAGAGTGTTTTTTCAAAAGAACGTGGTTTCTTCATGAAACCATGAGGATAATAACCAACTTTAAGGATTCAAAGGAATAAGGGGGGGGGAAAAGATCTGTAGTACTAGTTTTTGAGGTTTTGAGCCAAAAACATGAAGTAAACCTATAAGGTAATATGGTTTTTAAAAAGAGAGAGAGAGAAAGAATGTATACATTCCCTCAAAGCAGTGAACTTGGAAGGTTATATTCTCATTCTGATCCTGTTACCTTTGTTCAAATCAGTTTTACATCTTTTTGAGCATTTAAGAATATATGTAATACTAATTTGTATCTGATGTCACATTTGTGTTTGTCTAAGGATAAGTTGAGTATTTGAAATCATTTAAAAGTAATTGGGAGCTGGGCTTGATTAAGATGAATGATCAAGCTAAATAATAGAATTTGGTTATAATGGATCAATTATTTGGTTCACCATTGGACACTCTCTGAGGGCTAGATTCCAACTGTATCAAATGATCATAGTTTGTGTCCATCAGCAGTATACTAGATAACTCTATGAAATGGTGAGTCTATTTCTTATGTGAGCCAGAAACGAATTTTGAAGGCATTCTAAGAGTTTCAGTGATGCTTTTGCCACTAGCAGCTCTGGAATAAGAATGCAGCCATCTCAGGTGACTGCTTTGAAGGGATTGCCACACTCATTTGGTGGTAAAGTTCTGTCTGTGTGCTTTGGCACCTTGTAAAGTAGTAACCCAGACAGATTCTCTCGTGATGTTTGAGAAAATTTTGCAAGGCTAGTTCAAACCAAACAATATTCAGGAGCTCCAGTGTTGGGAATCTTAGAGTTAGAAGAGATTCTAGAATTCATCTGGCCTAACCTCCTGTTAGAATGCCTTCCTGCAAGCTTTCCTGGGAGAGTGCTGTTTATCTGCTAATGACTTTCCTCATTGGAGAGGGTTTTTCTTTTGCTTTTATTTTTTTAAACTAAAATGTTTTCCCCTATAACTTTCTCTCCTTTAGTTTTAGTTCTGCCCTTTAGAACAACATACGACTACTATTCTACTCCCTCTTCAACATAGCAATCCTTCAGACATTTGAAGACGGCCATCATGTCTCCCTTAATTTTCTCTTCTCCAGGTAGAACATCCCCATTTCTTTCAGCCTTTTCTTAAATCAGATGGGTTAGTGACCTCATCCTTCCTAGTTGTCCTCATCTGAAAAGTTTTCAGAGTACCTATTAAAAGGTGCCCTCAAGAATGAATAACAGTGCTTCAGATGTGGGATGACTAGTCCAGAACAGTGGGCAGTCATGTTCCAATTAGAACAGCATCTGTCTACTGCATGAATTAACTTTTTAGCAGCCCCATCCTACTGTTGATGTATATTTTCTTGGGGTTAATTGAAATCAGATTTTTTTCAAATGAAGTGCTATGAAGGCAGATGTCCCCTCCTTTCTAGTTGTGTATTTGACATTTTTAGTTGATGCTCTGAATTTATATGCAGATACGTATGTATCTCTTATTAAATGTCATATTCTTTTTGATCCATTTGTTCTAGCTCAGTCATTTCAAACATTATTTCTGTCATTTGTCCCATTATATATCTCAGCATTGTGTTATTTACAAATTTGGTAGATATGTTTTATCTTTCAAGTTATTGGTAAAAAATAATGTTGAATGCCCAGAGGTCAGAGAGAGAGAGAGAGAGCTCAAGCAAGCAAGCCCTACAGTATTCCACTCGAGAACTTTTTCCCAATTACCGGTTCAAAATGCTTGGGGAAGGATTTTTAGTCAATTAAAATTATATTATTATCCAGCCCACATTTTATCTTCTTTTCTTATCAGACATTTCATGAAGGAGTTTCCTAAAATCATTCTATAATTTCTACCGTGTTCCTCTGATCTACCAATATAGTAATTTTATCTAAATAGGAAGTGACATCTATTTGATGTCTTACTCTTGGTGAACCCACCTTGGCTCCCAGTAATTACTGATCACAAACCACTCTTTATTATCTCTTCTAAGCTCTTGATTGTCCGTAATTACTGATTGACTTGCTGTCTGCATCTTTGGTGACAATTTTATTCCTAGGTTGGTTTAGTCAGCTTCCAAAAGAAATAGGTTGGATGTGCATTAAAAAATGTGCTTGCTCATAGTAAATTATTCCATACAGTGATCTTCAAAGAGAAATCAGTACGTTTTGTCATATCTATTTATAAACTGAAAGTAATTTAATGATAATGTCAGCATACGTCACTGACATTTGGTAATCAAGAATGGAAAGAAAGCCGGGCACGATGGTGCACTCCTAAAATCCCAGCACTTTGGGGGCTGAGGTGAAAAGATTGCCTGAGCCCACAGGTTCGAGACCAGCCTGGGCAACTTGGCAAGACTTCGTTTCTACAATAAACCAAAAAATTAGCTGGGTGTGGTGGTGCGTGCCTGTAGTCCCAGCTACTTGGAAGACTGAGGTAGAAGGATCGCCTGAAGTCCATCAGGTCGAGGCTGTGGTAGCCATGAGCATGCACTCCAATCTGGGCAACAGAATGAGACTCCAGCTCAAAACAAAAAACAAAAAGAATGGAAAGAATAAAGAAGATGATTAGGGAAACTAGTGTACCTTTCAAAGAACTCCTTATTTAAGAGAAATGCAGTAGAATTTTAGGATTTCTATATGGAAGCTTATTCTAGTTTATGAAAGATAAGTGGGTTGGGGGCAAAATCTCAGTGTCTATAGGTCCTGGATGGATAATGTAAATGAATGAAGGTGGCCAAGTGTGAGAAACAAGGAGGGTCCTGTCTGAAAGAAGCAGTCATGCTCAGCTCTGGCCCATTCGTTATTGTGCAGGCTTGGTGTTGCCAGGTTTTCTGATTCAACAAGATACTGGAAATCAAGATTTTTACGTGAAATTTCCTGATATTGAAAGAATAGCAATTAATTTTAAAATGTTTCAAGGACTAATCAGAACAAAGCATGTTTATAGTCCACCACTTTGCAACCTCAGTCTTAAAGTATGGACTAGTCATGAAAGTGTAGATCAAAAACAAAGACAGCTGTAGAATGAAATTGTCTTTCTCCCACTCCCACCACCACCATTTTCCTCCTTTCCCATGAAAAATTTGAAAAAGCTATTGGGTGGTGGGGTGAGAATAGAACTATCTTCCCCTGTTATTTCCCAGGTCTTGGCAGCTTTTGGTGGTTGGTCACTGTTAGTTTCTGTGTTAGACATATCTTATTGTTACATAAGCAGAAAAAAGATTGATTAGATAATTGAGTAAAATTCTTTTAAGAATTTTTCACTGAGCCAGGCTCAGTGGCTCAGCCTGTAATTCCACGCTTTGGGAGGCTGAGGTGAGTGGATTGCCTGAGTCCGCGGGTTCGAGACCTGCCTTGGCAACTTGGCGGGACCTCATCTCTACAATAAATCAAAAAATTAGCCGGGCGTGGTAGCATGCGCCTGTAGTTCCAGCTACTTGGAAGGCTGAGGCGGAAGGATCGCCAGAGCCCAGCAGGTTGAGGCTGCGCTGGCCGGGAGCATGACACTGCACTCCAGTCTGGGCCACGGAGTGAGACTCCAACTCAAAAAAAAAAAAAAAAAAGAATTTTTCACTATACTTTATTCATAGGGAGGTTCTCACTTAACACTAAGTCTTAAGTTTTTGTTTTTAGAAATTAGAACTGCTGCGATTAGTGTTTGGTTTAGAACTCTAAAACTCAAAAGGTTTGTTATTTTCATTTAAGCTAAAAGTTTCATTACATGTATGCAAAGAATTAAATTAGTAGACAAATACTGTCATATACAAGCTGGTCACAAATTAGTGCATTGTTTTAGTGTGCATGTAAAGATTTTGGTCATTGAAATAGAAATTACTACCAGATATGGCACATGTTTGGGGCCACATTCTCCTGCTACGCTGTTCCCCACAACCCCCACCTTGATTTGATTTATTGTTAATTTAAGTAACTGCTTTGGATAGGGACGTTCCGTGAGCTGGGGCAAAATTTGAAGTTAAAGAAGATACCAATGTTTAAGTATCTTTCTAAATATTATGTTGCTAAACGTTTTTTTTCTTTTTGAATTGGAGTCTCACTCTGTCGCCCAGGCTGGAGTACAGTGGCACACTCACCGCCACCCCAGTATCGACCTGCTGGGCTCCAGCAGTCCTTCCGCCTCAGCTTTCCAAGTAGGTGGAATTACAGGTGCGCGCTACCGCACCCGGCCAATTTTTGAATTATTGTAGAGATGAGATCTCACCAAGTTGCCCAGGCTGGTCTCGAACGTGCAGCCTCAGGCAATCCACTTGCCTCAGCCTCCCAAAGTACTGGGATTACAGACTGAGCCACTGAGCCCAGCTGCTAAATATTTAAAACAAAAAGCAAAAAACAAAACTTGGTGACATCTTCAGTGGTCTTAGTACCTCATACTACAAGAAAGTGCTCTGACCTTATCATGAATTTAGGCAGTTTCCATTGCCTAAAAATTTCTGAAAAAAATTTTTTTTAGCTTATTTACTGACACTACCTATTTTAGATATAGAAAGTACTAATAAACATTTTTTTTAAATTTCCAATTTGATTCGATATATATGACTTCAATACATGAGAATAGTGTTAAATTACACACAATCTATCCCACATTTAACCTTGTTCTTTGGTAATTTGGGGCTCACTCTTAGATTTGGATAGGTTTATGTTTATCTTTAGAACAAATTATGAATAACTAGAATTATTTGAATTTAAAAGCATTTGGAGGATGATTAACATGTGGTCAGATGATTTTAATCTTTGGAACTGCTTTCATTTCAAATGGTGTAGATCACATTACTGGGGAAAACATCTTTTGAATATATTTTTATTTTTTTCAAAAATACCCTTTAAATTTGAAAATGATAAAATGATTATGTAGGGATGAGCTTGATTGTTGGTTTGAACTACCCAGGACTTTTATTTATTATGTATTTATTACTCTAACTTGAGAACACTTGTACTTTGCATGAGAATGTTACTGTATTGTAGTGTGCTGTGAACTTTAATTTATGCTTTAAGTGTTTATTTTCTTTTTTTTTTTTGCCTGTGTCACTTAGTTATTTTTTAATCCTCTCAGTTTCTTTCCCGACTGAATTTCTGTGTATAATCCCATCACTTCTCCTAACCTATCATTTAATCAAATATTGTTTATTTTACAGTTTATTATTTTGGTGTGATTTCCTTTGGTGCATATTTTGGTTTTAGGATTTCCTTCATTCTATTTTATTATTTGCATTAGCCGTAGAAGTTGTTTGTTCTTGTTACTTCTTAAGTTTGGTAGCAGCATTTACTTCAGCAGTCAAGTGCACACACTGAATATTAATAGAGATCTAAAGGTATGATGGATGGTCATAGAACTCATTGTATTTTTTTACCCTATTTTTGATGTATTTTTTGGTTGAATATATGTGACATTTATTTTAAACCACTCATTAATGACTTACTTCATTTACTCATATTGCTTTACTGATCACCCTTATTTTTCCTTTATGTAGTTTTAACTCATGTTACTTAATATAGGAGCCCTTTTTTGAAGAAAAGATATTATTATCATCAGAACAAAATGAACTGCTTTTTCATAGGATTGCTCTATGAAGAAGATAGGCTCCTAGAAATCTTAATGTTGTTAGATATTGAGACTCTAAAATCCTTGGGCTATTATGTTTCAGTAAAATATTGAATCCAAGTAAGTCTGTTTTAGTTTCTTATGAAACTGCAATGTTCCCTTGTATGAAGGTCCTTGCAAAACTGTTGTTTGAATTTATATACATAATCATAAATTTAAAATTATACAATCGTTTGTATTACAGATTCTTATTAAGAATACTGCTGCTTATAATTTTTAAAATTTTTTCCATTTGGTTAGTATATTTATTAAAGGACATGGCAAGGTGATGTTTGCCTAATCTAATCTTTAAGTATCACTAGTTAATAGATATTGAGGCATTTCCTATGTATTTATGATTGTCTATACAATTTGGATTCTCCTAATGTGTGGTAAAGCATTTCTTGACCTTGGTGCATATCTGTGTCCTTTTCCAAAGTATGTTACTATTTAGGCATGCTCAGTTAACAGCTTGCTTATGATTTGGGTTGCAGTTAATCTTTGCTAGACTATAAATCGACTTCTTAACCTATTTTGAGAAATATTTTATTAAAACATTTCATGCCTACTAGTTCAGTTAGGAGAATTGTCATTATTAAAATTATTAGCATAGTGGCATTATTATTAGAAATATATATAGAAAATACTCCACCAGATAGAAGCATTTGGAGGAACAAAAGCAAGGCGTCCAGAGCCTCTTAAGGTAGACTACTTAAAAACAGAAAATGGGCAATCCCCTCTGCTCTGGTTGCTTTTGTATCCTCTCAATAAATCCTACTTTCTCAACTTAAAAAAAAATAAAAATAAAAAATAAATAAAAACAGAAAATGTGGGCCGGGCACAGTGGCTCACACCTATAATCCCAGCACTTTGGGATACTGAGGTGAGAGGATTGCCTAAGCCCATGGGTTCAAGACCAGCCTGGGCAACATGGCGAGACCTCATCTCTAATAAATCAAAACATTAGCTGGGCATGGTGGTGCATGCCTGTAGTTCCAGCTACTTGGAAGGCTGAGGCAGAAGGATCGCCTGCACCCAGCTGGTTGAGGCTGTGGTAGCTGTGAGCATACCACTGCACTCTAGCCTGGGTGACAGAGTGAGACTCCAACTCTAAATCAATAATAAGTAGAAATAAAAGAAAATAAAAACAGAAAATCTGACTATAGATTTGGTGACCTCGGTGCAGTTTTCAACATGAGCTATGTAATTGCAAATAAGAAAAAGCTATACTCGTATGTGATATCTCTGTGCCCTGATAACTTCAGCTACACAATCATACAGCCTATTTTGGAGTATTATCTTAAATATATATAATAGAGATACATATATGGATAGGATACATAATAATAGAGATACATATATGGATAAAATTAGAAGACTATTCACATTAGTACATTTATACATATCTTAGTTGTATTTGGAAAGGATAAAATGGTGAGATGAGAGGAATGGAAAATAGGAAATTCAAATTCATTTCTGAGAAATTGTGTGGGAAGACTGATAAAAGTGTCTGTCTGGATGGAGCTACTCTGAGTAGAGTCTCTTAGCTTTACTGCCTTTTATTTGTTTTTATAGAGACAAGGTCTTGTTTTTTTATTTATTGTAGAGATGAGGTCTTACCAAGTTGCCCAGACTGATCTTGAACACCTGGGTTCAAGTGATCTCCTGCCTCAGCCTCCCAAAGAGCTGACATTACAGGCATCAGCCACCGTGCCCTGCCAGCCTTACTGCTTTTCAGTATGTTCTACTGAATGTTTGTTTTCCTCTACATGTTAACCTTAGTCTAAGACAAAGTTAATTGATATCTGGAACTTTCTGAATCCTTCCCCTTCCTTGAATTCTAATTTTTACATACTTTTAGATTTCTGCAATTAGTTTTTATACCCCAGATATAAAGTCCTATGACAGATTATAAAAACAGTTTCAGCCTGTAATCCCAGCACTTTGGGAGGCCAAGACAGAAGCGTCTCTTGAGACCAGGAGTTCAAGACCAGCTTAGATAACATATTGGGTCTAGCCAGGCATGGTGGTGTGTCCCTATAGTCCTAGCTACTTGGGAGGATGAGGCAGGAGAATCATTTGAGTTCAGGAGTTCCAGGATGCAGTGAGCCATGATCATGTTACTGTAGTCCAACCTGGGAGAAAGAGTGAGACCCTGTCTCTAAAGTAATAGATCAATACAATTAAAATAAAAACAATTTCAAGTAAAGTATTAAAAATATTTTATTTGACGACTGGGTGTGGTGGCTCATGCCTGTAATCTTAGCACTTTAGGAGGTCGAGATGGAAGGATACCTTGAGCTCAGGCATTCAAGACCAGCCTAGGCAATATAGCGAGACTTTATCTCTACAAAAAATTTAAAAATTAGCAGGATGTGGGGCACACTTCTAGTCCCAGATACTTGGGAGGTTGAGGCGGGAGGATTGCTTGAGCCCAGAAGGTGGAGGCTGCGATGGGCTGTGATTGTGCTACTGCACTCTAGCCTGGGTGAGAGTGAGACTCCGACTTAAAAAAAAAAAAAATTTATTTAGGAATAAATAAAATGGATTTAATTCCCTGGAACTCTTTAGAATTCTATACCTTATGTTCCTTTTTTTTTTTTTTTCACTTTATTTGTTTTTTGTTTTAAGAATTCTATACTTGGCTGGGCGTGGTGGCTCAGCCTATAATCCCAGCACATTGGGAGGCCGAGGCGAGAGGATTGCCTGAACCCGGGGGTTCGAGACCAGCCTGGGCAACTTGGTGAGACCTCGTCTCTACAATAAATCAAAAAACAAGCTGGGCATGGTAGTGCATGCCTGTAGTTCCAGCTAGTTGGAAGGCTGAGGCGGAAGGATTGCTTGAGCCCAGCAGGTTGAGGCCACAGAGGCCATGAGTGTGCCACTGCACTCCAGCCTGGGCGACAAAGAGTGAGACTCCAACTCAAAAAAAAATAATAATAATTCTATACTTTTATGTTGCTAAATACTGCAATTGATAACATTCCCTTTATTTATTATTTGTTAAATACATTGAGCCAATAATTTTTATTTATGTTTTTATATTCACCATAAATAGCAGAATTAATCAAAAGCATTTTGCTTGCCTTTCTTAAGGTATTCTATGCAGAGATACACAAGAATTCCTGGTCACCCTGTATAGTCCTCATGTGACTGTTCACACAGTTCTTCACTTAACTCTTTATTGCCTAAATTTTGAAACATTTTCTTCTCTATTCCTTATTAAGTGGAATCTTTACCCAAGTCCAAACATGTTGGCTAGCTCCCACGCCTGTGTCAAGGAGAGCTTGACAGCTGAATATTTATGGGCCCTTCACACTTCTGAACCAGAAAGCCAACATCCCGGACACAGGACTTTCCCTTAAGAGGAAAGCTGTGGCAAGCTGCAAATGATTAATTAGGGTCATATTCTTCCAGGATTTGGTCATGATTTATTATGTTCTAAAAGGAGTTCCTGCTGAACTAAATGAGCTTATTCCATATGGAGTAGGAAAACTTGGAGATTCTGATATGTCACTAGGTAAAAAATAGAACCTATATACATACATATACACACAATTTTGACCCTGTGATATTCATTTCTGGGAAGTCTGGCTTAAGGAAAATAATCCTAAATCTAGAGGAAACTCTTACATTAAAAGCTATTCCATCTTTTTTTTTTTTTTTTTGTAACCACCAATAAATGGAAATAGCCAGCAATCGGAGAATGAAATATAATCCAACTACTTAAAATGTTTCCACCGGGCTCGGTGGCTCAGCCTGTAATCCCACGCCTTTGGGAGGCTGAGGTGAGTGGATTGCCTGAGCCCATGGGTTCAAGACCCGCCTGGGCAGCAGGACCTCATCTCTACATTTAAATAAAAAAATTAGCCGGGCGTGGTAGTGCATGCCTGTAATTCCGGCTACTGAGGCGGAAGGATCGCCGGAGCCCAGCAGGTCGAGGCTGCGGTAGCCGGGAGCGGCTGCTGCACTCCAGTCTGGGCGACTGAGTGAGACTCCAACTCAAAAAAAAAAAAAAAAAAAAGTTTCCATAATTGATGCAAAAGTCCTTCATATATATTTATATAATTATATAAAATATTTATAATAAGCCGGGCTCGGTGGCTCAGCCTGTAATTCCGCGCCTTTGGGAGGCTGAGGTGAGTGGATTGCCTGAGCCCGCGGGTTCGAGACCTGCCTGGGCAGCGAAACCTCATCCCTACAATAAATAAAAAAATCAGCTGGGTGTGGTAGCGCATGCCTGTAATTCCGGCTACTTGGAAGGCTGAGGCGGAAGGATCGCCAGAGCCCAGCAGGTCGAGGCTGCGGTGGCTGGGAGCGGCCACTGCACTCCAGTCTGGGTGACAGAGTGAGACTCCAACTCAAAAAAACAAAACAAAACAAAATTTATAATATTTATATATTTAAAATAGCCCATTGAAATTGTATATATAAAATTAAATAAATTACACACATTGTGCTTGCAACTATGTAAAAACTACATAGAAAAAAATCTAAAGGAAAATACCTGAAATTTTAATTATTTGCTTTAGGTAACAGGACTTGGTCATTTTTTTTTCTTCTTCTTACTTTGTTTTATTTTCCATGTATTTTCTAATGAATGTATATAACCTTTTTTTGTATTCAAAGGGAAAGTAGATTTTTAAAAGACTATGCAATAAGATTATTCTAAGATGATACTTTACGTGAGTTATTTTGAAAGAATTATGCTTTCAAATTGTGGAAGGATTATTGCTGGTTAAGTTTTAAAATGAACTACGAAACGGCTTTATGAAACTATTACTCTGCCTCTGTTTGAGAACTGAAATGACAAACACAAATCAGTTTTTGATACTTACTTATGGAATATATTTGAAATCACCCTATTCTCTGTGCAGATGGTGTCAGTTAGCTGAGCAATGACAAGTGTGCCATCCGTTATAAATGCTTTCTTTTTTATAAATAGAGCATGGTAGTGTAGCTTTTAAATGCATGTGGTAAAGGTGTAAAATAGTTCTCTAAGTAGTTTTCCATGTCTAAAAATGTTTTAAACAACTCCTATAACATTGATGGAGCCACTGAAATATATTTTATGAGTTAATTGTTAACTTAAGTTTTAAAACTATCTATCTCTTGAAAATGTATCTATATTGAACTTGAAATGCCACAGAAAATTGAGCAATAAAATCAGTCAGAATGTATTATTTCATGAATGAAAATACTTTCTTAAAACACAACATGCCGAGCCGGGCTTGGTGGCTCAGCCTGTAATCCCGCGCCTTTGGGAGGCTGAGGTGAGTGGATTGCCTGAGCCCGCGGGTTCGAGACCCACCTGGGCAGCGAGACCTCATCTCTACAATAAATCAAAAAAATCAGCCGGGCGCATGCCTGTAACTCCGGCTACTCGGAAGGCTGAGGCAGAAGGATCGCCGGAGCCCAGCAGGTCGAGGCTGCGGTGGCCGGGAGCGGCCACTGCACTCCAGTCTGGGCGACCTAGTGAGACTCCAACTCAAAAAAAAAAAATTAAAAAAAAAAAAAAAAAACACAACATGCCGGACTCGGTGGCTCAGCCTGTAATCCCAGCACTTTGGGAGGCCAAGGCAAGTGGATTGCCTGAGCCTGCAGGTTCCAGACCAGCCTGGGCAACTTGGCGAGACCTCATCTCTACAATAAATCAAAATTAGCTGGGCATGGTAGCGCACGCCTGTAGTTCCAGCTACTTGAAAGGCTAAGGCGGAAGGATCACTGGAGCCCAGCAGGTTGACGTTAGGGTGGCCGTGAGCGTGCCACTGCACTCCAGTCTGGGTGACAGAGTAAGACTCAAACTCAGTAAATAAATAAATTGTAAAAATTTTAAAACAAAACAGAATTTCTGTCCATGGAGATGCATCGTAATCACAGGGAGACCAAAGCCGAAGCAAAAAGCTCTAGTACACTTTTAGCTTATGTTCTCACTTTAAATTCCATACATCTCTGTTGACTCGGAGTTGTGAACTTTATTACTCTCATAATAGGTCCATGGTGGCCTATGAGTTTGGGCCATTGGACACAATTTTTCACAGATGTGTATCTGTAGTTTTTCATAGTCTGAAATTAAAAGCATCTGTAAACTTTGTGACTAACAATTGCAAACCTCATTTTGAATGAATATCTGTGGTTACTACATGTTGTCAGGAATTGGTTTCAAGGACTTCTCTTAGTGTTTCAGATATATCAAAACCAGCCTTAGAAGGATATTTAGAGAATGTCTATAACAGCTTTAGGTTTCCTTGCCTGGTGTGTGAATGATTTCAAAGAGTGCATAGATAGATTTTTTTTTTTTAAGTTTGGCAATTTGCTATAGAATACATTTATTTTAAATATAGAAAGCATGAGATACATCATATAGGGTGGCAGCTCAGTTTATGTGTGGGATGTATCATTGAGAGATGTTATTTTGAGTCCCCTTCTTTTGTGAGCTCAGATGCGAACTACAAACTATGTGCATGTGTATAAAAGGTTAAGAGCCCGGGTAGCTGAGTGGGGTACCATGCTGTTAGCAGACGACGAAGGCAGTATTACTCACCAGGTGCACGCCGTCAGCTCTGTAGAAGATTCCATCTTCATGGAGTCATCTCATGGTCCACTTTTGCTTGAAGCCAGGTAACATTTCTCACCACTGATGGGTAGGCCTTGGAGTTTTTCCAACTGGAAAAACCTGAAACTTAAGCATTCTCTTCCCAAACTTTTTTTTTTTTTAAAATAAAACATTGCCTGCTGAAAGAACTAACTTGCAAGGTGGAATGGGCTAGAGTTATCACTTTGCTTTGTAAGAAATAATCATGTGAGGCATGATTTTTTTTTTCTTAATAGAAACTGATGAGGATGAAAAACGGGAGTACTGTGTGTTGCTTTGCCAGGGTGGTAAGCATGGAGCACTCTGGCTTGTGTTATAGACTTTTGTTTCTAGGGATGTATAGGTTGCATTTGACAGTAACTAATGTGATAATTTTGTGACTATTACTGAGGCAGAGTAGTTTTGTGCAATCTGAATTCTTGGCTCTTAACTCTTGGATATGTAAGTGTCTTGCTCTTTTGATGACATCTGACTTTTGCTTCAAATGTTTGTTTAACTTAAATGTAAAATAACCTGAGACAGTCTCTCTAAGCTCTTAATTTTGTAAGTTTTTGATATTTTATTACCTCAATTGTGTTCACTTAACTAATACTTCAGTGAAACTTGAATAAGATATTCCAACCTTTGCTTTAAAACCTTATCCTCTTTATGGTTAGCTGTCATACTTGAGACTCTTAAGGGTGCTTAGCAGTGTTATTAACTGAGCATGCTCACAACTCAGTTTGTGGTCCAGGCTGTTCCTGTTCTTGTCATGCATACATATGGCTTCTTTTATGTCATTACCTTTCAACCCATCGTGTTACATGATGTCCTTTACTTGTTATCATTATCATTGCCTGTCTGACTAACAGGGTTTGTTTTGTTTTTTTCTCTTAATTAGCAGTATCAAATGAATGCAAACTGGTAAATCTTCCCTCACCACACACTTTAGGGTTTTTTTCGGGGGGGGTAAATTTTTGGGGGGCTCAGTGTTTCCAAAGTTGACTTTAATCATTGCTCTTAGAAAAGTATTGTCACTTGTCACTTAACTGCTTACAAAATAACTTTCAGTTCCTGGGGGCAAGAGATTGCAAATTATCTAAGTTTCATGAATATGACCCTCAAAACTGTGAACTCAGTCTTAATTCTCATTTTGAAGGACTGTGGTGGTATTAAAAAATGGTAGGTTGATTTGTTTAACTTCTCCATTTCCCTTGTGAAGGAAATGTGTAAAATTTTAGATGTCTACTCCCGTATAATAGCTAATTGCAGACATTTATCTTTTTTAATGCCTACATTATGTCATTTTCTTAAGGTAATGATTATCTAAGCAATTGTATACATGACTGTATTGGTACATTTTTTGGGTAAGCATTACTGTATGCAATTAGCCTGACAAGTGTGCTGATACTTCCCTAAAAGTATATAGAAGTGGTAGAAGGTTTTCATTCTAATCATGTTTTAAATATTAATTATATTTTCTGACTGCAGGCACGTGACACAAGCTGACCTCAAGAGCTCTACGTTTTGGCTTCGAGCAAGTTTTGGTGCTACTGTGTTTGCAGTTTTAGGCTTTGCTATGTACAAAGCATTGCTGAAACAGCGATGATTAAAAAAAAATACGGGCCCTACCAAAAACATTACTTTTATGTACATTCTGAACGCTTTAAATTCTGTTAGAAATATTGAGATATTTATACATGCAGAGTTACTTTATTAATATTTGTAATTCATGCATAAGAGTATTTTAATGATAGTTATAACTGCAGTATTGGCTAGCATATGGAAAGAAATCAGCTAACAGCCAAACTAAAATGGCTAAATTTCAGAGGCCAAAAGGGAATATTTTGTAAATAATGTACATATTCAAGCAAGATATGATCTCGCAATTCCTATGAGTTCTGGAAATGATCTTTCTAGACGTTTCTAAATGGTATTGTTAGTGCTCACTTGGCTCACTCTCCTAGGTTTAAGTCAGCCCAGAGATTGTATTTACTGTGGATCACTTATTTATTTCACATTTACTCAGAATGCTCCTTTGGGTTCCATAAGTACATGAGGCACAATTTGCCATTTTCTCTCCGTTTTTAATAACACTCAAGTCAGTGTCAGCTTACCAACATGACTTTCTTCCAGTCGTTTAATGGTAAGCCAGTCTGGAAGCCATCATGCGCTCTAGAAAATTGTGTAGCTGAGTGTGCGGCTCTCCTTTAAGAAAGAAGTAAAGTAACAGCAATTAGTAGAGGCACCACTTATGTGATTATGTTGCTTCCTTTGTCAGTATGTTGAATTTTATAGCCCTTTCAATCAAATGAGAAAAACAATTTGTATATTATCAATGTTTTTAGTTTCAATAAAGAGTCACCCTTACTACTGTCAAATTTCCTCCCAAAGTGTAAATCATTCTATAAATGGCTGTGTCTAGTACAGTATATAACAGTAGCTGCATGTATCATGAAGTGTTCTATATCTGGCTAGGATAACCTAGAGGCAGCACTTTTTTAAATGATAAAATAAATCTAATGAATATAAACTCTCACGATAAACCTATTTTTTTCATCATCGACCTTTTCAAGTATTTAAATAAATAACTGCTGTGTACTGTGATCGTGAGTATTTTGTCTTATAAATATTTCTGTACAGATGTGAGTGAAGTCCTCTGGTTTCTATCTTATTTTGTATATAAAAAATACTCATTAGGAAGAAGTCAAGTATGATTTATATGTGTAAGAGGAAATCTGTTTATAAGTTGTGGAGAAATCTATTCTTAGAAAAGACCAATTGTTTTCTCCTACACATAATTAATATGGTTTCTGCTATGGTTTGCGTGTTTATTTTTTCCTTTAACATGATTTTTCCTCTTTGCTGTTCTGTGGAAAATTTTCTTACAAGATCATACCTCTTGAGCAAGTAGTAGCAGCATAACTTACTGACTAAGCTTGTAAAATAATAGATGCTATTAGGTTTAAGTCAGCCCAAACTTTCCTGTGGCCCCCTCCCCCCCATTTTCCATTCTAATTTTAAGGAAAAGGAACATTAAGCAAAAATCTGGTGACTCTTCACTTTTATTCTTTTCTGAGAATTTCCCATTGCCAATAAGTTTATGTCAATTGCATAGCTTTCTTATTTTTATTTATTTATTTTTTTGAGGCAGAATTTCACTCTATCACCCAGGCTAGAGTACAGTGGCACGATCACAGCTCACCGTAGCTTCGATCTCCTGGGCTCAGGCAATTCTCCAACCTCAGCTTCCCTAGTAGCTGTGACTACAGCACACACCACCACACCACCACACCTGGCTAATTTTTCTAGGGGCGAGGGTCTCACTTTGTTGCCCAGGCTGGTCTCAAATCCCTGGGCTCCAGCAGTCCTCCTGCTTTGGTTCTCCCAAAGTGCTGAGATTATAGCATGAGCCACCCCACCTGGCTTGATTGTATAGCTTTCATATATAGCTTTCAGTGACAGTTCATTCTTTCCAAATTCTCTTCTGGTCTGACTGAAATATTGCTTTAAATGACTATGCCTTATAGATTGTCGTGTTCAGAGAAACAAAGGAAGGAAAGGAGTTTACCAAGAGGTAAAAAGTGATGTGTGTATGTATTTAGATGTTCTTTTTTTTTTTTTGAGTTGGAGTCTCACTCTGTCGCCCAGACTGGAAGTGCAGTGGCTGCTCCCGGCCACCACAGCCTTGACCTGCTGGGCTCCAGCGATCCTTCCGCCTCAGCCTTCCAAGTAGCCGGAATTACAGGCATGCGCTACCACGCTCGGCTGATTTTTTGATTTATTGTAGAGATGAGGTCTCGCTGCCCAGGTGGGTCTCGAACCTGAGGCCTCAGGCAATCCACTCACCTCAACTTCCCAAAGGCGCGGGATTACAGGCTGAGCCACCGAGCCCGGCTAGATATTCTTTCTTCATCTTTTCACTTGAAGCTCACTCATCTTTGGTTTACAGGAAGGCAGAGGGCAGCAGCACTGATGTGCACCCTCTTGGGCACTCCCTCTCGCTAAGCCTTACACACGCCTTCCTCTTCTGTCAGTCTAGGCGGGCAGTTAGCAGGGGAAATGCTTACTGCTTTCTCCTCTTTAACCTACAGGCACATGTGATGCATTTTTTTCCCTTTATATCCACTTTGGAGACTAGTGGACATGGGAAAATATGTGAATATAGTAATAGGCTTCTTCTGGCTTTTACAATTTGCTTCAGAGGTGGAAACTGTAAGAGTACTAAGGGAAAATTAGGAAAATAGGAGCTTGAGATTGAAAGGAAATCTTTCACCTTACACCAATTGTATTATTTTATATTTATTTATTTTTATATTTTAGAAAGCAGGATTTATTGAGAGGACAGAAAAGCTCCCACAGTGGGAGGGGGCCAAAGGGGTTGTCCTGTATTATCTTTTAAATGGACAATTCTGAGACTGTTTGCTGCAATGCCTGAATGAGTAATAAGTCATTTGTGTTGAAGGAACATTTCTTTGAAAGTATGTAGTCCTGTGGCGTAGTATAGTAATTTCGCCTTCCTTAGTACATCAAGGATCTGTTGCTTCTTACCATTCATGTCTCTTTCACATTTGACCAAAAAATGAGCAATCTCCCACATTGTTGGTGCTGGTTTATGCTACAGCAGGAGTGTGTTCTGGTATTAGGAATTTGAGGAGCACATAACCATTCTAAAATGGCCCAGGACCATGGATATCTGTGCATATCTACATTTCCAAAGAAGAAATATACTAATGAACCAGTCTTGAATGAAATGAGAACTTTCCCAGCCTGAGGGAAGGTAGCTGAATAATGAATAGTGGGGGAAACAGAGGTAAGTACTCAAATTCTGTGGTAAAGCATAAATCTCCTGAGCAGGCCCTCGAATGCATCCAGGGTTAGCTTTGATGCAAACCTCAGTTTTTGTCTGTATTGCACTAGTAAAAGTCAGTATGAAGATGTCTTTAGCTGGGTTCAGTGGCTCAGCCTGTAATCCTGCACTTTGGAAGGCTGAGGTGAGTGGATTGCCTGAGCCCGCGAGTTCGAGACCTGCCTGGGCAACTTGGCAAGACCTCATCTCTACAATAAATCAAAAAACTAGCCGGGCGTGGTAGCGCGCGCCTGTACTTCCAGCTACTTGGAAGGCTGAGGCAGAAGGATCGCCAGAGCCCAGCAGGTCGAGGCTGTGGTGACTGGGAGCGTGCCACTGCACTCCAGTCTGGGTGACAGAGTGAGACTCCAACTCAAAAAAAAAAAGTCTTTAAAATATATGTGCAAATTTTAAAAATAAGTGTGTGGCCTAGTTCTCATTAACTTGTTTATAATTTAGCATCATACTGTTTTTTGTTTGTTTTTGTGGTAGAGGTGGGGTCTTGCTATGTTGCCCTGGCTGGCCTTGGACTTCTGGCCTCAAGTGATCCTCCCACCTCAACCTCCTAAAGTACTAGGATTACAGGCATGAACCGCTGCATGCTTTAATTTTTTTTTTTTGAGTTGGAGTCTCACTCTGCTGCCCAGACTGGAGTGTAGTGGCATGCTCCTGGCCACCACAGCCTCGACCCGCTGGGCTCAGCGATCCTTCTGCCTCAGCTTTCCAAGTAGCTGGAACTACAGGCGTGTGCTACCACACCGGGCTAATTTTTTTATTTTAATTTTTATTTATTTTTTTTGAGTTGGAGTCTTACTCTGTCACCCAGACTGGAGTGCAGTGGCCGCTCCCAGCCACTGCAGCCTCGACCTGCTGGGCTCCGGCGATCCTTCTGCCTCAGCCTTCCGAGTAGCCGGAATTGCAGGCATGCGCTATCACGCCTGGCTGATTTTTTGATTTATTGTAGAGATGAGGTCTTGCTGCCCAGGCGGGTCTCGAGCCCGCGGGCTCAGGCAATCCACTCACCTCAGCCTCCCAAAGCGTGGGATTACAGGCTGAGCCACTGAGCCCAGCTCATACTTTAATTTTAAAACAGTGTATGTGTTTTTAGGAAACTGATTTAGATACTTTCTGAGAAATAGCACACATCAAGATGCTAAATTTAGTGCTCACAGTAGGAGAATACTGTATGTACAGGTACCCTGACCTTTCAAATGTCTTAATTCCCAGATTCACAGTCCAATAACAACTTGTTTAAGCCTATAAGGTTGCAAGTAGTTTTAATCTTTTTTACTCTGTCAAAAGTCACTGTCAGCAAGTGTATCTGTTAACCTGCTTGGCCCTCTGCTCTGTAGAATTCTCTGACCTGTGAGTTTCACAGTTGTGTATCAGATTTCTCTAATGCATCCCAGTTTTATACTGTTTCCTTGCTCCCATGACACACTCAGACTTTTGGGGCCATTTGCTCCAGTTATTTTGGGTTTAGAAAGTATGGACACCTTAACTAAAAGGCAAGATTCTGACACCATTAGAAAACACTTCCCAACTTCAAGTGCTATTCTAGTTCCTAGCTGTATTTTCCAGTGATAGCATTTTGCTCTATAGATTTTATTATTACCTTTAGCGTAGACCCTTGAAGATTTGCAGCAGTAAAATTGGGAGATTGCTATTCCATCTGGGTTTGAAAGCTGAATGTCAGCTGCATACACTCAAGGAGGCATTGCCAGTATTATCTTCATACGTTGAAAAATCCAATTCCAAGCAGAGGCAAGAGGATTGCCTGAGTCCACGGG
The DNA here is from genome assembly GCF_000164805.1 of Carlito syrichta. Taxonomy (NCBI): domain Eukaryota; kingdom Metazoa; phylum Chordata; class Mammalia; order Primates; family Tarsiidae; genus Carlito; species Carlito syrichta. The sequence continues at coordinate 117,101 of NW_007087195.1, read as the reverse complement.
TTCGAGATCAGTCTGGGCAACATGGCAAGACTTCATCTCTACAATAAATTAAAAAATTAGCCAGACGTGGTGGCGTATGCCTATAGTTCCTACTTGGAAGACTGAAGTGGAAGGATCACTTGAGCCTAGCAGGTCTAGGCTAAGGGTACTGTGAGCATGCCACTGCACTCCAGCCTGGGTGACAGACTGAGACTGACGCCAAGAAAAAAATCTAATTCCACAAGAGCACCGTTTTTCAGTATTTTCTTTTTTTTTTTTTTTTTTGAGTTGGAGTCTCACTCTGTCGCACAGACTGGAGTGCAGCGGCTGCTCCCAGCCACCGCAGCCTCGACCTGCTGGGCTCCGGCGATCCTTCCGCCTCAGCCTTCCGAGTAGCCGGAATTACAGCCGCGCGCTACCATGCCCAGCTGATTTTTTTATTTATTGTAGAGATGAGGTCTCGCTGCCCAGGCGGGTCTCCAACCCGCGGGCTCAGGCAATCCACTCACCTCAGCCTCCCAAAGGTGGAGGATTACAGGCTGAGCCACCGAGCCCGGCAGTATTTTCCTTTTTATAGTTCACATATATATTATAGTCAAATAGCCCTTGGAAGTGTTTATTACTAGTGCTGTAGTTCAACTTAAAAGTTGCAAACTTTTTCTGTGAAGGACCAGGTAGTAAATATTGTAGACTTTCGCAACTGCTCAACACAGTTGCAGCATGAAAACAGTCATAGATATTACACAAATAAATGAATAGGACTGCATTCCAATAATATTTTATTTATGGACACTGAAATTTGAGTTTCATATATATACATACTTTTTTTGACTTGGGGGTCTCACTCTTGTCGCCCAGGCTAGAGTGCAGTGGCTCACCATAGCCTCGACCTCCTGGGCTCAAGTCATCCTTCCACTTTAGCCTCCCAAGCAGCTGGGATTATAGGCACCTGCCACCACACCCAGTTAATCTTTTGATTTTTTTTATAGAGTTGAGGTATTGCCATATTGCCCAGACTGGTCTCAAACTCCTGGGCTCAAGCAGTCTGCCCACTTTGGCCTCCCAAAGTGCTGGAATTACAGGTGTGAGCCACTATTATTATTTTTATGTGCAAAAAAAAAAACAAAACCCAAAACTTTTTTCTTTTCTCATTGGCAGGGTCTTAGCTGTGTCACTCAGACTGGAGTGCATTGGCATAATCATAGCACACTGCATCCTTGAACTCCTGGGCTCAAGTGATCCTCCACCTCACTACAGTCACATACCACCATACCCAGCTAATTTTGGGTGTTTTTTTTTGTTTTTGGTAGAAACAGGGTCTCACTGAGTTGCCCAGGCTGGTCTAGAACTCTTGGCCTCAAGCAGTCCTCCCACCTTGGCCTCCCAAAGCACTGGGATTGCAGGCAGAAAATACTTTGATTCTTCTTAACGATTTAAAATTGTAGAAACCGGGCAACCCCTTCGTGTCCCCTCCCACTGTGGGAGCTTTTCTGTCTTCAGAATAAATCCTGCTTTCTCAACAACAACAAAAAAAGTAGAAACCATTTTTAGCTCACAGGTGTACAAAAACTGGCAGGGAGCCAGAATTGATCAACCACTGGTGTAACTGATGAAAATATAGTAATGCATAGGAGTATTTACTAATCATTAAAATAATTACCTGATTGTTGTGGAATTTGAAAAGATTAAATACTAGGAAGCAGTTAAAAATACCGTGGAGCTACTTGGAAGGCTGAGGCGGAAGGATCGCCAGAGCCCAGCAGGTCAAGGCTGCGGTGACTGGGAGCGTGCCACTGCACTCCAGTCTGGGCGACAGAGTGAGACTCCCAAAAAAACTGCAGTCATGTTTTGTTTGTATGGAAACTAAAATGCAGGAGACACTAGACTTTTTTCACTCTTACTGATCCTCTTGTTTACAGCAGCATGTTGCTCTGGCCAACCTGGGACCAACCTCAGAAAGCAGGTTGGCACTCAGGAAGTAAAGGGAGCATCAGTTCCACTCCTTCTGAGCTTCACTGTGGAATTATTCTTTTGGCATTTCATCCATGTTTGTTTTCAGTGTCCAGTTGTGTTACTGGCACTCATGGAAGGTAAAAGAATCCCATGAGATTGTTTAGTTTGAACACTAGTTATATAGGGAATTTACCCCCTTGTGTGCATGACCATGTGATAATGTTTCTTTAGAATTTGACATCAACATTTCAGAGCTTAGTTTCACATAGCATAAATGTCATCTGTCCAACTCCACACACTTGTAACATATACTGAGCACAAGAAGTAGAAGTGACTTATTCAAAGCCACACCATTAGTCCATCCCTATGCCAGGGATAGAACCCAGGTATTCGGATTCCCAACTCAGTACTCCTTCCACTGTAGGAGCCAGCCTTTAACAACTGGGCTTTATTTTCCACCTTAAGTAAATTTGCAGTTTATTCTATTTAAAACTAGGCCTAAGGGGACAAAAAGAAGAAAGAAAGAAAACCACTGAAGAGTTCTGACATGTCTGTTACTAAAAAGGGTTAAAGTTGGCAAAGCAAACTCTCTGGAAACATTTCATTTCCTCCCAGGCATCTTGCCTTCATTTCTGGTAGCTGTCACCAGGTAATTGATGTATCTATTGAGAGGAGTGCAGGCATGTGGTTAGGGTTATTTCAGGTACGGATAATTTAGGGAAAAGGTACAGATACTCTTTTTTTTTTTTGAGTTGGAGTCTCACTGTGTCGCCCAGACTAGAGTGCAGTGGCTGCTCCCGGCCATCGCAGCCTCAACCTGTTGGGCTCCGGCGATCCTTCTGCCTCAGCCTTCCGAGTAGCTGGAATTACAGGCACGCGCTACCATGCCCGGCTAATTTATTAATTGTAGAGATGAGGTCTCACCAAGTTGCCCAGGCAGGTCTCGAACACGCGGGCTCAGGCAATCCACTCACCTCAGCCTCCACTCACCTCAGCCTCCCAAGGCGCGGGATTACAGGCTGAGCCACTGAGCCCGGCAGATAACTACTCTTTTAAGAGCATTTTATGGTTTTTAATTGTTCTTCAATGATCAATTTTGAAAAAAATTCTTTTAAAATTTATTCACATTTTACAAATGGAAAAGTACCTGTATCAGGGGCTTTAATGGGGGGGGAACTCCTAAAAATTTGTCACTCAACTGTTTTCATCTCTGGTTCCTTCCTCTGTCTCTGGGATTTCTATAATTCCAGCCTCCTCCATCCAGCCACTTCTGTATACTTTGTAGAACATAAGTGGCTGAATGTGTCCTCACACACCCAGTACTCTTTTTACTGACTTCTCAGATCTTTTACTTTCCCCTCAGATCCTTAACGTGTGATCACCTCACCTCAGAATCTGTAAGGAATACAGTTTTCATTGTTGTGCATAGCAGGCTGGGTATGGTATGGCCAGAGTGGTAGGGCATGAAAGCATTCACCAACACAGCTATGAATTAAGAAAAGTAGATTTACTAAACGTAAGATACATTGTGAAGGGCACAATAAAATGGTCAGGAGAGCAGCAGGAGTATCTGCTGTCTGTTACAAAGGGCCGGTGGCCTGAGGTTCTTCCCCATGGAGTTTGACCCTTTCTTCTGTTAGGATGAATTTTAGGATTCCCATCATGCATTTGGGGTCCTGCCATGCAAATGAGGCAGTTCTGATTGGCAGATGTTTGACTTTGATAGTAAGCCGCTTATGGGCCAGGGAAGGCTGTTCAGCTTTTACAGTTCTAGAAATCTTATTCTGAGAATTCCTTTCTCAAGACAGTTTATCCAATTTGCCCAATTGATGCTGGCCTGATCTGGCCTCATAGTCCTTCACAGATGGGACCCAGCAAAATAGGTGTTAACGGCCATCACCTACCCTCACCCCCCCCCACCCGGGTCCCGCCCCATGATTCTGGTGCATGTTAAGTTTTGAGAATTGCTGCGCTAGACACTGAAGAAGTCAAAGAGATATTTTTGAGACAAAAATTATGCATATGTATAATTTTGATTAAGAAATAGAACAAACCCTTCAATGTCTCTCCCTTTCCTTTAGATAAAATTCAAATCTTAACTGGGGGCCAGGCATGGTGGCTCACGCCTGTAATCCCAGCACTTTGGGAGATGGAGACGAGAGGATTGTCTGAGCCCGGGGTTTGAGACCAGTCTAGGAAACTTGGCGAGACCTCATCTCTACAATAAATTAAAAAATTAACTGGGTGTGGTGGTGCATGCCTGTAGTTCCAGCTACTTGGAAGGCTGAGGTGGAAGGATCATGAGTGTGCCACGGCACTCCAGCCTGGGAGACAAACTGAGGCTTCAACTCAAAAAAAAAAAGGTGGTTTACAAAGCCATAAAGACCTGGCCCCAGACCTTTGCAACCAAGTCTGCACTGGCCCCATCTGACTACACTCTAGTTATAGAGCCTTTTTTCCGTTCTAAGACTCCACCTTGCTCATTGTCTGTTGGGCCCTTTGCAGATGCTGCCTCTGTCTAGAACTCCGTCCTCCTGTCTCTTCATCCTCTAAGTATCAAGGAAGACCGGGACTTATCTGCTGGAGTCCAGGAGTTGAATGTTGGCATTTAGGGTGCATTGACCCACTTCACCCCCCGTTCACAATTTGGCATCCCCTGCCTTCACCTATGCTTTATTCAGACATTCTCTCTTACCCTTTCCAGAAATTCCACTGGAGATAGATTTATTTATTTAGATAAATCTCACTTTGTTGCCAGGGCTGGAGAGCAGTGGTACACTCACGGCCACTGCAGCCTTGACCTGCTGAGCTCAGGCGATCCTTCTACCTCAGCCTTCCAAGTAGCTGGAACTACAGGCACATGCCACCACGCCCGACTAATTTTTTTATTTATTGTAGAGACACGGTCTTGCCGTGTTGCTCAGGCTGGTCTCAAACCCCTAGGCTCACGCAATTCTCTTGCCTCGGCCTCCCAAAGTGCTGGGATTACAGGAGTAAGCTACCATGCCATGGCTCCACTAGAGCATTAAGCAAGGAAGTGATGTACCAGTTGGGTCCCGGCAAATCGTCATTCCCCTGTCCTGAGGAACTGAACCCCGGGAAGCTACCCCATTTCCAGGCTGCCCTGCCACACCTTACTGGCACTGAACTGAGTCCCCGATCTTTGTACCTGCCTACCATACACCTGCCCATTCTTTTTTTTTTTTAAGCAAGATTTATTAAGAGGACAGAAAAGCTTCCCAGTGGGAGGGGACCCGAGAGGGTAGCCCGCACCTGCCGATTCTTAAAGTACCCAGGGGGATGTATACCAATTCTCTTGTGTCTAACTTAGTATTCTTGATTTCCATAACCCTTTCTTGAGAAGCAGCTTGACTTGGTAACTGAGCCCTTGTGGAAATACTAACAGCTTTGCAAACTGAATGATCTCCTAGTGATATTGGACGTTCACTAGGTTGTGGGTGAGAGAGTAGAAAAGCATTGACTTCAGAGCTGAGACCCGAGTTTAAAAATCCCAACTTTGAGCCAAACGCGGTGGCTCATGCCTGTAATCCCAGCACTTTGGGAGGCGGAGGCGAGAGGATTGCCTGAGCTCACAGGTTCAAGACCAGCCTGAGCAACTTGGCGAGGCCTCATCTCTATAACAAATCAAAAACTTAGCCAGGCTTGGTGACGTGTGCCTGTAGTTCCAGCTACTTGCAAGGCTGAAGTGGAAGGATCACCTGAGCCCAGCAGGTCGAGGCTGAGGTTGCCATGAGTGTGCCACTGCACTCCAACCTGGGCAACAGAGTGAGACTCTGACTCAAAAAAAAATCCCAACTTTGCCATATTGTTGTGCAAGTCACTCGAGCTTTCTGATTCTGTTTCTCTCTATACAAAATGAAGATTAGGATTGTAGTGCACATTCACTGTGATCCATCCCTGGTGAGTGTTATTTCACCTTCTCTTTCTCCAGGGGAATGGGAGACCCTTGACTGCTTCTATCCCAGTATTTCCAGACCTACCAGATACTTGCTTCAGAGCCTTCGCACTGGCTGTTCTCTGCCTGAGATGCTCTTTCCTCTGATTTTTGCAAAGCTGCCTCATACTAGTCACTCACATCTCATTTTAAATGACACCTCCCCAGAAGGTCTTTCCAGACCATCTAAGGAAGCCATCTAGAAATTCAGTCTGACATCACTCTCAATTGTTAGCATCTCACTGCCAGCCTTCTTCCTTTTTTCATGTGTGTTCATTTGTTGAGTGTCTCTCCCCTGCTGCAGTGTAAGCTCTGTAAGAGTAGAGACTTGGCCAGGCGCAGTGGCTCAGCCTGTAATCCCAGCACTTTGGGAGGCCAACGCAAGTGGATTGTCTGAGTCCATGGGTTCGAGACCAGCCTGGGCAACTTGGCAAGACCTTGTCTCTACAATAAATCAAAATTAGCCAGGCGTGGTAGCACGTACCTGTAGTTCTGGTTGCTTAGAAGGCTGAGGCGGAAGGATCGCTGGAGTCCAGCAGGTCGACACTGGGGTGGCTGTGAGCATGCCACTGCACTCCAGCCTGGGTGATGTAGCGAAACTCCAAATCAGAAAAAAAGTAGAGCCTTAACTGTCTTCATCACCACTTTATATTGAGCCTAGAATAATAATTGGTACATAGTTGGTGCTCAATAAATATGTTTAAAATCAGTGAATAAATGGACAAATGAATGAACTTCAGGCTATTTGCCTTTTTCTCCCTCCGCCCAGGTTGGAATGCAGTGGTGCAATCATAGCTCACTGCAGCCTCGAACTTCTGGGCTCAAGAGATCCTTCCACCTCAGCCTCCTGAGTAGTTGGGACTACAGGTGTGTACCACCACACCTGAATATTTTTTTTCCTTTGATTCAGGATCTCATTCTGTCACTGAGGCTGGAGGGTAGAGGCATGATCACACCTCACCACAGCCTTGACTTCCTGGGCTCAGGGGATCCTTCTGCTTCAGCCTCCTGAGTAGCTAGGACTACAGGCACATGCCACCATGCCCAGCTAAGTTTTTGATTTTTTTTTTTTGTCTTGAGTTGGAGTCTCACTCTATCACCTAGGCTGGAGAATACAGTGGCATACTCATGGCCACTGCAGCCTCGACCTGCTGGGCTCAGGCAAGCCTTCCGCCTCAGCCTTCCAAGTAGCTGGAACTACAGGCAAGCACCACCACGCTCAACTAATTTTTTGTTTTATTGTAGAGATGAGATCTTGCCAAGTTGCCCAGGCTGGTCTCAAACACCTGGACTCAGGCAGTCCTCTCACCTCTGCCTACCATAGTGCTGGGATTACAGGAATGAGCCACTGCACTTGGCCTGAATTTTTTTTTTTTTTTTTTAGAGAGACAAGATCTTGCTATGTTGTCTAGGCTGGTCTCAAACTCCTGGGCTCTAATGATTCTCCCATTTTGGCCTCCGAAAGTGCTGGACTTACAGGTGTGAGCCACTGAGCCCAGTCAATAGCTGGCTAATTTTTTTTAAAAATTTTGTAGAGACAAGGTCTTCTCCAGCGTGGTCTCTAACTGCTGGCCTGAAGAAATCCTCCCTCATTGGCCTCCCAAAATGCTAGGGTTAGAGGCATGAGCAGCCATACTCTGTGAAAGCCAGTGACGCTTATTGGACAGAGTGAGGTGATAAAACAAAAGGATAACCAAAATATTTCCTGCAGAGATGTCTCCAACAACTGAACTGTGGGGAGAGGCTTCAGCAAAAGCAACCACAGAATGGCAGAGACTTGGATAATCAGATCTAGTGGTCATAGACCTCAGAACTGAGATCTTAGTCTTCCTTCAAGTAATCTTCTCAATTAGACTCTTGGCCTGGGCTCAGTGATCTCTCTCCTACTGCTGCACTTGGCTTACCAGGAGGGATTCTGCTCTTCTCCGTCATCCTTTCCTTCAGAAACATGTATTTGGAGCCTCCTTTGTATAAGGTGCTGGGCTGTGTGTTGTGAGAGGTGAAGAGTTATGGGGGAGGCACCTGATTCAAAGCTCTTCCAGTGCAGGAGAGATCATTTGTAAGTAAGTATCTACTACAGATAGGAAAATGATAAGAACCACCAGAGATAAAAATAAAATGCAGTGGGAACTCGAGGGAAGAGGAGATTTTCTCCTGCTGGGGAGCTCCCAGAAAGCTTTAAGGAGGAGGTGGTGTTCACTTTTCACCTTGACACTTCATATGCAGAGTAGATAGTTTCATTTGGGCTGAAAGAGTGTCCGAGGCCTGGACACCTCATCCTTCTGGGGCTGGAAATCAGTAATTACCTCATTAAAGAAATGTCCTCCAGTGTGGCATGTAAAAAATTGAAACACACAATTCTATTTTTAAAAAAGAAAGCAGCAGCTGAATTTGAAAAATATACTGAGCAGTAATGTGCTTGGAGCGGAATAGGTGTTTTCATCCCAAGCAGCATGGAAGCTGTGCTCACCTGTTATGTGTAAGTGGCAGCTGAAATGTACGAGATTATAACTGTTGCCAGCCAGGTGCAGATACATTGCAATCAGGATTCTGCCACATTTTAGGAATGAGTTACTATTTGCCAGAAATGACCTTCCACACCCAGATGAAGAAGCCCTGCCAGCCCAGCAGTCAGAGAGAAAGAATTAAGAGGCACCTGTCACCTGCAGAGTGACAGGCCAGGACTTCCTTAAGTGGCCAGGACGACAGCGCTCCCAAAGCCAAAGGACCTGGGAAGTCAGTCAGGAACGCTTGGGCATCTCCCTGCCTGGTTCTCTGTGCCAGAGGAGCCACCTATCTTTAGCGCCCCCTGCTGCACTCCCTCTGCTGAGCTTGTATTTACATAAGATCACATTTTTAAAACTTTTCTCTTTGTAGATCATAAATTTTAGAAAAGAAAATGTGAGTTTTGGAGGGTATGAGAGACAGGGATAACTATGTTTTGTTCCAACCAGGTGCTTTAGAGAAAGAAGACACTCCGTCCTCTGTTGTTCACCCAACCCAGTATGTTTTCTGGTCCTTAAACTCCATTCCTACAAGGATTAACTTTCAGCTGCTACCTCAAGGAACAGTTTAAATGCTGCTTACATTGTATTTTAACTAAAGATCTCAAGAACAAGAAATCCTGACCGGGTGTGGTGGCTCACGCCTGTAATCCCAGCACTTTGGCAGGAGGATCCCTTGAGCTCAGGAGTTCGATCCAGCCTAGGCACATAGCAAAACCTCATCTCTAACCAAAAAAAAATTTATTATTATAATTATATGTAATATAATGTACATTATATATTATTTTATATGTGTGTGTGTGTGTGTGTGTTTTCTTTTTTTTTTTTTTTAGTTAGCTGGGCATGGTGGTACATGTCTATAATCCCAGATACTCTGGAGGCTGAGGCAGGAGGATTGCTTGCGCCCAGGAGTTCAAGGATAGGGTGAGACATGATCTTACCACTGCACTCCAGCCTGAGCAACAGAGTGAGACTCTGATAAAAGAAAGAGAGAGAGAAGGAAAGAAAGAAGGAAAGGAAGAGAAAGAGAAATCCCTAGATTCTGAAACTCCAAGCAAACAAGCAAACTTAGGTCTGGGAATGGAGATGGGGAATTGGCAAATAAAGATTTTGGTGGTAGTGTTCACCTTAAGTCAGTTCACAGTGTGCTGAGGTGCTTGGTGGGGTGGTGTCCATTTCTTTCCTCTTGTGATATTTAAAGGGTGCTTACAATAAGGGGACACCCCAGTCTGCATATCTTGGCCCACTCATCAATATGAGTTCTTAAATTCCCAGCTAGTGGGTTGGCTTCCCATTCATTCATTTTGTAGGCAGATGACTTTATTACAGAGCTCCTTCTCAAAAAGTAGAAACAACAAAAAAGTTTGCAGATCCTTCAGAGAGAGGGTGTGGGGTTATGGCAGACAAGGACAAAATACCTGTCACAGGAGATAAGTTATTTTGCTATTAATGAGTCATCTGTCCTTTGATTTCTCAAGGTCCTAGACAAACGGGAGCTCAGCTGGCAATAACCTGGGGGTTCCCTACAGTGCTTTAAGCAGTGGGTGAAGGGAAAGGTCCATTCCTGGTTAAAAAATTATTCCTGAGCAATTGAGTGCAGTGACTCACACCTGTAATCCCAGCACTTTGGGAGGTCAAGATTGGAGGATTGCTTGAGCCCAGGAGTTCGAGACCAGTCTAAGTAACACAGTGAGACCTTGTCTCTACCAAAAATAAAAATAAAAAAATTAGCTGGGCATGGTGGTGCATGCCTGTAGTCTTAGCTACTTGGGAGGCTGAGACAGGAGTATCACCTGAGCCCAGGAGGTAAAGGCTGTGGTAGCTGTGATCTTGGCTCTGCACTCCAGCCTGGACAACAGAGTGAGACCCCGCCTCAAAAAATATGCATATTCCTCAGCCCTTGTAGAGGACAGTACAGCATAGGAAATTCTGGGATTGCAAGGTGGAAATGTGTGCGTGAGCATACTCTACTTTCAGGGTACAGTCTGCTGCCCTGGGGATGGAGAGACCCTCAGGCACTTTGACCTCTTGCCAGAGCAAACCTGTGTTAGATCTCCAGTGTTCCTCCCCAACTCCCCAGCCCCCACACAAAGTCCCAGAAGGAGAGACCAACTTCACCTCCTTACCAGCAAACACTGAAGAATCACCCCAACCCACTTCAGAATCAACCATCTCCAGCCTGTCTGGGAACCCAGACTCTGGGAGAACTGCTGACCTGCAGACTCCCCCCGTTCGCCTAAGGTGCAGCCAGGGCTAAGCGTCGACTGAGGTAATCAATCATTTCCTTGGGACCTGTTTTTCCAGCTTTCATTTTTCTCCCCTTGTTTCCTTTATTTCTAGAATTCTGAGAGCTGTACTCTTCATTGTTTCTACCCGTCATTATTTAAGGGAGAGATATGGAAACATTCCCATGGTAACAGTTTCATCTCAAAATATCTGAATGCTATTAGCTGCCTTCCCACTCCAGGGAAAAGCTGAGGTTTTTTTTTTTTTTAATTTTTATTCTCAGAAAACAGTTGACAGATCCTCTCCACACTGTAGGGAGGCCTGTCCAGATCAGGAGCAGAGACAGGAAGGGCCCACAGAGCCAGATCTGTTTCTTAGCCGACTTTACTTCCTGAACATTTCAGAAACTTATTATTACATGGCCCTGACGCTGACCCAGAGAGGTGTTGGTGGAAGCACTGATGAAAATGCCGACTTCTCTGGGGGAAATCATCAATTGAGAACACATGAGATGTGCCAGCACAGACTTGGTTCAAAGACCCACATGCCACACTATATTACTGCAGAGCAACAGGTTTGGGCACATTCAGAGTATGTGCTGATCACCATTAGGGAGGTGGGGAGGGCAAATGGGATACGAAAGCATGATACTTTATATTCATGACACACTTTGTGTCTGGCAGAGGGCTTTTCTCACTGAAATGAGATGTTAGAGGAGATAGGACACATTTGTCTTAAACATGTATATTAATTATCTATTGCTGCATAACAAATTATCCTCAAACTTGGCAGCTTAAATTAAACATATGTTATCTCACATCTCTGTGGGTCAGAAATTTGGTAGCTGTTTAGCTGGGTGGTTCTGGCTCCTGGTCTCTAATTAGGTTGCAGTCAAACTGTTGACCAGGGCTGCAATCACCTGAAAGCTTGACCAGGGCTGGAGGATCCCTTTCCAAGATGGCGCACTCATGGCTATTGGCAGGATGCCTCAGTTCCTCAGCATGTGGGCCTCTCTCCACAGAGCTGCTGGAATGACATGGTAGCTGGCTGCTCCCCAAAGTAAGTGACCTGAGAGAGAATAAGGAGGAAACTGATTGTCTTTTATGACCGTGTCAGAGGGCACACATCATTGCTTCTACCATATTCTCTTCTTTAGAAGTGAGTCACTATGTCCAGTTTAATGGCCTAAGTATCAAGGACTTTTGTTTTTCTTTTGTAACAAGGTCTCACTCTGTCGTCTAGGCTGGAACGCAGTGGTGCAATCCCTGCTTACTGCAGCCTTGTCCTCCTGGTCTCAAGTGATCCTCCACCTCAGCCTCTTGAGTAACTGGGACTACAGGCACCCACCACCAAGTCTGGCTAATTTTTGCATTTTTTGTAGAGATGAGGCCTCACTGTGTTGCCCAGCCTGGTTTCAAGCTCCTGGGCTCAAGCAATTCTCCTGCCTCGGCCTCCCAGAGTGCTAGATTACAGGTGTGAGCCATTGCATCCAACCCAGGGACTTTATGAACATATTTTAGAATCATATCATGGCCGGGCTTGGTGGCTCAGCCTGTAATCCCAGCACTTTGGGAGGCCAAGGCGAGTGGATTGCCTGAGCCCGCGGGTTCGAGACCCACCTGGGCAACTTGGCAAGACCTCGTCTCCACAATAAATCAAAAAGTAATCGAGCGTGGTAGTGCACGCCTGTAGTTCCAGCTACTTGGAAGGCTGAAGCAGAAGGATCGCTGGAGCCCAGCAGGTCGAGGCTGCAGTGGCCTGGAGCGTGCCACTGCACTCCAGGATGGGCGACAGAGTGAGACTTTGACTAAAAATAAAAAATAAAAAAATAAAGAATCATATTGTGGTAGTTATGAAAAAGAATGCATCAGTGCTAAATGTACTGATATGAAACAGTCTTCAACACATATCTTCAGTGAAAATAGCAATCTGCAGAACAGTAGGCAAGGTCTGGATACCATTTGTGGTTTAAAAAAGGAAGGAGGGATGGATACACAATTATACATGGCATGCCTCTAAAAGGATACACAACAAACTGGCCTCAAGGAGGAGGATGGGGACAGGCAGGAGAGAGATTTTCTTTCTGTACCTTTTGAATCTTATTTGTGTGAGTATTGCTCTTTCATAATAAAAAATTTTAAAAACATTAAAATAACACAGAAATAGCTGGGCTCAGTGGCTCAGCCTGTAATCCTGCGCTTTTGGGAGGCTGAGGTGAGTGGATTGCCTGAGCCCGCGGGTTTGAGATGCATCTGGGCAGCAAGACCTCATCTCTACAATAAATCAAAAAAATCAGCCGGGCGTGGTAGGGCATGCCTGTAATTCCGACTACTCGGAAGGCTGAGGTGGAAGGATCGCCAGAGCCCAGCAGGTCAAGGCTGCGGTGGCCGGGAGCAGCCACTGCACTCCAGTCTGGGTGACAGAGTGAGACTCCAACTCAAAACAAACAAACCAAAAAAAAAAAACTTAGCCAGGCATGGAGGCGTGTGCCTGTGGTACCACTGCATTCCAGCCTGGGTGGCAGAGTGAGACTCCTACTCAAAAAAAAGAAAAAGAAAGGACTCAATGACCAGTTTGGGGTAGAATTAATTAATTAGTTAATTAATTAATATATTTTTAATAGAGATGGTATCTCACTATGTTGCCCAGACTGTTCTTGAGCTCCTGGGCTCAAGCAATCTTCCCACCTTGGCCTCCCAGTGTGCTGAGATTACAGGTGTAAGCCACCATGCCCAGCCCAGGACTGGAATTTTTTTTTTTTTTTTTTAAGAAAGCAGGGTTTATTGAGAGGACACAGAAGCTCCCACAGTGGGAGGGGACCTAAAGGGGTTGCCCAGGGGTTGCCATGGGGCGGGAATTTTTTTCGAGTTGGAGTGTCACTCTCACCCAGACTGGAGTGCAGTGGCCACTCTCGGCCACCGCAGCCTCAACCTGCTGGGCTCTGGCGATCCTTCCACCTCAGCCTTCCAAGTAGCTGGAAATACAGGTGCGTGCTACCACACCCGGCTCATTTTGATTTATTGTAGAGATGAGATCTCGCCAAGTTGCCCAGGCGGGTCTTGAACCCGCGGGCTCAGGCAATCCACTCACCTCAGGCTCCCAAAGGCGCGGGATTACAGGCTGAGCCACCGAGCCCGGCTGGAATTTTTAAAAGCTGTTGGGGTAAATGAATTGAGGAGATTGGTTTGCTTGCTTTCTTGCTTTTCTTTGAAGGCATGTTTTGAGATAGGAAGTTATAGCAAGATGTTCAAGGAAATGAGAGCAAGTTCTCTGAGGAGAATTTCCTCAAGCTCTCATACCATGTGTACCCGCCTACCTGCACTTGCACATATCTGTTGAGCTTTCTCTCCTGTTACTAGAGACAAGCTGTCATAGGCAGCTCCTTTCCTTATGTACTAGATTCCAGCCTCCATTATCTGCACCCTACAGCAATTCTCTCTATCTTTCTGCATCTTCCATTTTTTTTCCTTCTCTCCCTCTTGGGTCTTTCTCTCAACAAACAAACATACCGTTATTTCTCCCATCTGAAAAAGTCATCTTGCTCCCATTTCTCTGTTCCCTTTGCAACAACTTGCTTGAAAGAGTTTCGTCGATGTTTCCTCCTATTTGTCTCTTTTTAAAACCTAACATATAGCTTACACACCATAAAATTCAGTCTTTCAGTGGCTTTCAGTTTATTCACAAACTTTTTTTTTTTTAGTTGGAGTCTCTCTCTGTTGTCCAGGCTGGAGAGCAGTGGCACACTCACAGTCACCACAGCCTCGACCTGCTGGGCTCAGGAGAGCCTTCCACCTCAACCTTCTAAGTAGCTGGAACCAAGAGGTGTGCCCCACCATTCCTGGTTAATTTTTTTTCACTATTGTAGAGATTGGGTATCACCAAGTTGCCAAGGCTGGTCTCGAACCTGTGGACTCAGGTAATCCTCTCACCTGGGCCTCCCAAAGTGCTGGGATTATAGGCGTGTGCCACTGCACCTGCCCTATTCACAAACTTTTGCAACCATCACCACTATCTAATTTCAGAACATTTTTCATCACTGTAGAAAGAAACCCTACACCCATTCGCAGTCACTCTCCAATCCTCCTTTTTCCTAACCCCTGGTAGCCACTAATCTACTTTATATCTCTATGGATTTGTCTTTTCTGGACATTTCATGTAAATTGAATCACAGTTCGAGGCCCTTTGTGACTGGCTTCTTTCATAGAATCGTGTTTTCAAGCCTGGTGTGGTACCCCACACTTGTAATTATAACACTTTGGGAGGCCAAGGTGGGAGGATTGCTTGAGCCCAGGAGCTCGAGACTTGCCTGGACAACATGTGAGACCTTGTCTCTACAATAAGTAAAAAAATTAGACAGGTGTGGTGTGTACCTGTAGTCCCAGCTACTTGGAGGGCTGAGGCAAAAAGATCACCTGAGCTCAGCAGATCAAGGTTGTGGTAGCCATGATCATACCACTGCAATTAGCCTGGGCAACAGAGTGAGACTCCAACTCAAAATAAATAAATAAATAATAATAATAATAATGTTTTCAAGGTTCATCCATGTTGTAGCCTGCATCAGTACTTCATTACTTTTTATGGCTGAATAATATTCCATTGTGTAGAAAGAGCACATTTTGTTTATCCATTCAATTTGTGGTTATTTGGGTTGTTTCCACCTTTTGGTTATTATCAGAAATGTTGCTACAAACATTTATATACAAGTTTTTATATGGACTTATGTTTTTGATATTCTTGGGTATATGTTTACCTAGGAGTGGAATTGCTGTGTCATGTTTAACATTTTGAGTAATTGTCAAACTATTTTCTCTCTTTTTTTTGTTTTTTTAGTTAGAGTCTCACTCTGTCGCCCAGACTGGAGTGCAGTGGCTGCTTCCGGCCACCGTAGCCTTGACCTGCTGGGCTCCGGTGATCCTTCCACCTCAGCCTTCCAAGTAGCTGGAACTACAGGCGCGCGCTACCACACCCAGCTGATTTTTGATTTATTGTAGAGATGGGGTCTCGCCAAGTTGCGGGTCTCGAACCCACGGGCTCAGGCAATCCACTCACCTCATTCTTCCAAGGCGTGAGATAACAGGCTGAGCCACTGAGCCTGGCCAAACTGTTTTCTAAAGCAACTGTAAGATTTACATTCCCACCATCCTTTCCCATGATCAACACTTATTTTCCATCCTACTTGGTGTGAAATATGTCTTCTTGTGTGTGTGTGTGTGTGTGTGTGTGTGTATGTAAGAGACACCCTGTCACTCTGTCACCCAGGCTGGAGTGCAGTGGCACCATCATAGGTCATTGCAAACTTGAACCCCTGGTGCTCAAGCAATCCTCCTGCCTTGGCCTCCCAAAGCTCTATAGGTGTGAGCCACCATGCCTGGTCTCATTGTGGTTTTAATTTGCATTTTTAATTACTAGTGATGTTGAGCATGTTTTCTTGTGGTTGTCAGATATTTGTATGTCCTCTTTAGAGAAATGTCTGTTCAAATCCTTTGCCTTTTAAAAATTAGCTTATTTTTTTAAATTGTTGCATTGTAAGTGTTTCATATATTATTTTTTTACTTTTTAGTTTTGAGACAGGGTCTCTCTCTGTGGCCCAGGCTGGAGTGGAATGGCATGATCATCTCTCACTGCAGCCTTAAACTCCTAGGCTCAAGTGATCCTCCCACCTCAGCCCCCAAAGGGCCGTGATTACAGGGATGAGCCCGTATACTGTGCCCAACGACTTTAATATATTCTGAATACTATTTCCTTATCAGATATATGATTTGCAAATATTTTCTCTCATTTGTGAGTTGTCTTTTCATTTTCTTGATACTGACCTTTGAAGCACATAAGTTTCTAACTTTGATAAAGTCCAAATTATCTACATTTTAAAATTTTTGTTTATGCTTTCAGTATTATATTTAAGAAACCATTGTCTAATCCGAAGTCAACAATATTTACATCTATGTTTTCTCCTAAGAGTTTTAGCTCTTACATTTAGGTCTTTGGTTCATTTTGAGACAATTTATAGACATTATATGAACAGGGGGGCCAACTACATCCTTTATGTTTTATTATTATTTTTTTGAGTTGGAGTCTCACTCTGTTGCCCAGACTAGAGTGCAGTGGCTGCTCCCGGCCACCGCAGACTCGACCTGGTGGGCTCCGGCGATCCTTCCGCCTCAGCCTTCTCAGTAGCTGGAACTATAGGCGCACGCTACAACGCCCGGCTGATTTTTGATTTATTGTAGAGATGAGGTCTCGCCAAGTTGCCCAGGTGGGTCTTGAACCCGCGGGCTCAGGCAATTCACTCACCTCAGCCTCCCAAAGCATGGGATTACAGGCTAAGCCACCGAGCCCAGCTTTACATTCTTTTTTTTTTTTTTTTTAGTTTGTAGTCTCTCACTCTGTTGCCCAAGCTGGAGTGCAGTGACTTGCTCCCAGCCAACGCAGCCTCGACCTGCTGGGCTCAGACGATCCTTCTGCCTCAGCCTCTCAAGTAGCTGGAACTACGGGCACACGCCACCATGGCCAGCTGATTTTTTGATTTATTGTAGAGATGAGGTCTTGCCAACTTGCGAGGGCTGGTCTCGAACCTGTGAACTCAGGCAATTCTCTCACCTTGGCCTCCCAAAGGAATTATAGGCGTGAGCCACCTCGCCTGGCCCAACTATTCTTTTGCATGTGGATATTTAGTTGTCCCTGTACCATTTGCTAAAAAGACTATTCTTTTCCTATTGAATGGTCTTGATACACTTGTCAAAAATCAATTGGGGCTGGTCATGGTGGTTCATGCCTGTAATCTCAGCAATTTGGGAAGCCAAGGCAGTAGGATGGCTTGAGCCCAGGAGTTCGAGACCAGCCTAGGCAACATAACAAGACCCAGTCTCTACAAAAAAAAAAAAAAATTAGCTGGGTGTGGTGGTGTGTGCCTGTAGTCCCGGCTATTCAGAGATGAGATAGAAGGATGGCCTGGTCCCAGGAGTTTGAGGCCGTGGTGAGCATTGATCATGCCACTGCACTCAGCCTGGGTAACAGAGTGAGATCCTGGCTCAAAAAAAAAAAAATCAATTGGCCATAATATAAGTGTTTATTTCTCAGTTTTACTTATATCTATGTGTCCTTATGCCAGGAGTATACAGTGTTTATTACCATAGCTTTTAGTAAGTTTTGAAATATAGAGGTGTGAGTCTTCCAACTTCATTCTTTTTTTCCCCCAAGATTGTTTTGATTATTCTGGCACCCTTGGATCAGCTTGTCAGTTTCTGCAAAACCAACTGGATTTTGGTAGCGATTGCATTGACTCTGTAGAGCATTTTGGGAAACATTGCTCTCTTTTTTGTTTGTTTGTTTTAAGTTGGAATCTCACTCTGTCACCCAGACTGGAGTGCAGTGACACGCTCACGACCACCTCAGCCTTAATCTGCTAGGTTCAGGTGATCCTTCCGCCTCAGCCTTCCAAGTAGCCAGAACTACAGGCGTGTGCCACCATGCCCGGCTAATTTTTTTATTTACTTATTTATTGTAGAGCTGAGGTCTCACCAAGTTGCCCAGGCTGATCTCAAACCCGTGGGTTTAGGCAATCCTCTCACCTTGGCCTTCCAAAGTGATGGGATTATAGGCATGAGCCTATAATCCCATCCCGAGCCACTGAGCTCGGCCAGCATTGCTATCTTAATAAGACTAAGTCTTCTAATTCATAAACATGGGCTGTCTTTCCATTTATTTAGATTTTCTGTTTTGTAGTTTCTTTAATGATGTCTTATGTTTTTTAGCGTATAAATTATTTACCTCCTTTGTTACATTTATTCCTATTTCATTCTTTTAGATGCTTTTGTAAGTGAGATATTTTCTTAATTCCATTTTCAAATTATTCATTGATTGCATATAGAAATACGATTGATTTTTAAAATATTAATCTTGTATCTTGCAACTATTAGCTCCAATTTTTTGGTAGATTTCTTAGGATTTTCTGTACATAAGATCATGTCATCTGTGAATAGAAATAGTTTTACTTCTTTTCCAAACTAGGTGATTTTTATTTATTTTTCTTTCTTATTTGCCCTGCTGAGAACCCCCATACAGTGTTAAATAGAAATGATGAGAGCAGACGTCCTTGTTTTGTTGCCGATCTTAGGGGGAAAGCATTCAGTCTTTTCATCATGATGTTAGCTGTGGGTTTTTCATAAATATCTTTTTTTTTTTGAGTTGGAGTCTCACTCTGTCGCCCAGCTGGAATGCAGTGGCACGCTCCCGGCTACCGCAGCCTCAACTTGCTGGGCTCTGGCGATCCTTCCGCCTCAGCCTTCCAAGTAGCTGGAACTACAGGTGTACGCTACCATGCCCGGCTAATTTTTTAAATTTTATTGTAGAGATGAGGTCTCGCCAAGTTGCCCAGGCGGGTCTTGAACCCGCAGGCTCAGGCAATCCACTCACCTCAGCCTCCCAAAGCGCTGGGATTACAGGCTGAGCCACCAAGCCCAGTCATAAATATCTTTTATAAACTTAAATAAATTCCCTTCTATTCCTAGTTTGTTGAGGGTTTTTAAGCGTGAAAGGATGTTGGATTTTGTCAAGTGTTTTTTCTGTGTTAACTGAAAGAATCATTTGGTTTTTGTTCTTTATTTCATTCATACAGTGTATTACAGATTTTTGTATGTTGAAACAATCTTGCTTTTCTAGGGAAATCCCATTTGGTTATGATGTATAATCCCTTGTATATGTTGTTGGATTCCATTTGCTAGTATTTTGTTGAGAATGTTAGCATCTGTAGCATAAGGAATTTTGTTCTGTAGTTTTCTTGTGATGTCTCTGTCTGATTTTGTTATCAAAATAATACTTTTAATTGCAATACTGGCCTCTTAGAATAAGCTGGGAAATGTTCCCTCTTTTATTTTTTGGAAGAGTTTTGAAAGATCAATGTTTCTATTGTGCCTTGAACCCACTCCAATTAGCTTTTGGTCTCCAGTACTGTGCTGAAACTGCTCTTGTCAAGGTCTCCAATGTCCTCTGTCTTGCCAAATTCAATGGTCAGTTCTCAGCTATCATCTTACACTCAGCAGCAGCATCTGACACAACATTTCCTTTCTTCTTGGAGCATTGTCTTCTCTTGGCTTTCGCAGTCTCCTGGTTTTCTTTCTGCCTCACTGGCTACTCTTTCCCAATCTGCTTTGCTGGACTCTCCTCTTCTAGCAGATGTCTCTCTTTTTTTTTTTTTTTTTTTTTGAGTCAAGGGTCTCACTCTGTTGCCCGGGCTAGAGTGCAGTGGCATGCTCACGGCCACCGCAGCCTCAGCCTGCTAGGCTCAGGCAATCCTTCTACCTCAGCATTCCATATTGCTGGAACTACAGACGTGCTCTACCATGCCAGGCTTATTTTTTGATTTATTGTAGAGATGAGCTCTCACCAAGTTGCCCAGGCTGGTCTCTAACCCATGGGCTCAGGCAGTCCTCTTGCCTTGGCCTCCCAAAGTGCTGGGATTACAGGCTTGAGCTACTGCACCCGCTGCCTACTAGACACCTTAATGTGGATGTTGAATGTACATCTAAAACGTAACATGTCCAAAATCAAACTTTTGATCTATCACACCAATATCTGCTGCCCCCACCATCTTCCCCATTATTATTAGCTGCAACTTGACCTTTCCAATTGCTCAGGTCAAAAATACCCAAATCATCCTCATTGATTACTTTCTCTCTCTCTCTCCCCCTACCTAGTCTATTAGCAAATCCTGTTGGGCTTACCTTCAGAGAGTAACCAGTTCTTACCACCTCTTTGATTCGATTATCAGCTTGGTCTTTCTCTAGTTGGGATTAATGTAATAGGCTTCGAACTGGTCTCCTGGTTTCCCTTTGCCCATCTTCAGACTGTTCTCAAAAGTCACCTGAAAATTTTTGTTTTGTTTTTTTTGAATAGGAGTCTCACTCACTCTGTCACCCAGGCTGGAGCACAGTGGCATGCTCAGGGCCACCGCAGGCTGTACCTGCTTGAGCTCAGGTGATCCTTCCACTTCAGCCTTCCGAGTAACTGGAGCCACAGGCATGCAGCACCACACCTGGATAATTTTTTATTTTATTGTAGAGACGAGGTCTTGCCAAATTGCCCAGGCTGGCCTCAAACCTCTGGACTCAGGCAATCCTCTCGCCTCGGCCTCCCAAAATGCTGGGATTACAGGCATGAGCCATCACACCTGGCTTGAAAGTTATCACCGATACATGTTGAATTTTGTCTGCATCTATTTAGATTATCATATGGTTTTGTTTTGTTTTGAGATGGAGTCTCACTCTGTCTCCCAGAGTACAGTGGTACAATCATGGTTCACTGCAACCTCGGCCTCCTGGGCTCAAGTGATTCTCCCACCTCAGCCTTCTGAGTAGCTGGGGGATGCACCACCAAGCACCAGTCAATTTTTTTTACGTTTTTGTAGAGACAGGTTCTCAGTATGTTGCCCAGGCTTGGTTTTTCTTTTTCAGTCTGTTAATAGGGTAAATAAGATTGATTTTTCAAATGTTAAACCAACTTTGCATTCCTGAGGTTAATCCCGTTTGATCATGATGTATTATCCTTTTTATATATGTTGGAGTTGATTTGCTAAACTTTTAACAATATCTGAATCTATGTTCATGAAGGTTATTGGTCTGTAATTTTCTTAAAATGTCTTGCATGTTTGTTGAGTGAATGTATAAATGAGAACCTGTTGGTATAAGGGGTTGGATGGAAAAGTATAATAAAAAGAATAAAGAGGAAAAAAATTAGCACATTTATAAAGCTGTTTCCAAAGCCCTTTTCACATATTATTTCTCATAACTAAGAGGCATAGCTATTCCCATCATTCCCATTGCAAATATAACATAACCAAGATTGAAGGCATTTGAGTAACCACTCTCAGACCCAGCTAAGTAGCAGGACTGAGACTTGTGCCCATGCTGTCTGTAGACGCCAAGTTCGAGGTTAGTACCCAGTTAGTGAAGGCCTTTAGGCAGGCAGAGGCAGAAAGGCTCCTTTCAGCTTTGATTTTGCTTGTGATCATCTCCCAAGGGAAAGAGCAAAGCTTCTGCCATGAACTTGGTACAAGCAATTCCATATTTCTTACTTAGAGCAGCCTAAGAAAACTCCAGCATGGCAGAGTGAGCATACCACCTGCAGATGCCCAGGAGAGCCTGGGACTTATTTTTAGCCAGGATAGGAAAAGAGCCGAATATCTTCTAGAAGAGTTGGCAGCTGGCAGGCTGCTGATACAGCTGTGTTTATGTAAGCGGGTGGCAGAGGGG
Organism: Carlito syrichta; assembly: GCF_000164805.1. Taxonomy (NCBI): domain Eukaryota; kingdom Metazoa; phylum Chordata; class Mammalia; order Primates; family Tarsiidae; genus Carlito; species Carlito syrichta. Next base: position 95,238 of record NW_007087195.1, on the reverse strand, counting down.
AGCATAAGGGCTACAAAGGAGCCAGGAGGGACTTCATCCACCCATACACTTGCTGATGTTTTGTTGGGAAGTTGTGGGTCAGGAGTTATTGCTGAGGAGAGAGTCCTGCAAGTGATTTGGAGATTTTGTGGGGAGCATAGGAGGGACCCTTAACAGACCTGTCCACTGGCTCTTGGCTCTTGCCACCCTGTTATCCAGGGGTAAGAAAAAGAACAGAAGCTTTTTTGCTTGGCACAGTTTTAAAGCTTAGCAGCTCACCTGGTTCTTTTTTTTTTTTTTTTTTTTTTACCTGATTCTAACCATACTTCTCAGGTGTGCCAGGTGAAAGCCACCAATAACACCCCATCCTACAGGAGTTGTCAAGTATAGGCTCCTGGTTTCTCACAGAGGTGGCAGAACAAGGCTTTTATTTATTTATTTATTTTTAGTTTTTGAGTTGGAGTCTCACCCTGTTGCCCAGGCTGGAGTACAGTGGCATGCTCCCCGCCACCGCATTTGAAGGCGGGTCTCGAACCCGCAGGCTCAGGCAATCCACTCACCTCAGCCTCCCAAAGCGCAGGATTACAGGCTGAGCCACCGAGCCCATTATTTCCTCTGAAGATATTTCAACATGTACCTCTAAAATATAGGGCATCTTAAAAACAAAACAAAACAGAACACAAAAATTGGAAACGTCTGTCAGAGCTCCTGCAAAAGACAATGTGGTCAAGAAAAGACCACCCCGGTTGGGCTCGGTGTTCGTTTTGGCCAGGCATGGTGCCTTATGCCTATAATCCCAGCACTTTGGGAGACTACGGTGAGTGGATTGCCTGAGCCCACAGGTTCGAGACCCACCCGGGAAATTTGGCGAGACATTGTCTCTACAATAAATCAAAAATAAGCTGGGCGTGGTGGCACACGCCTGTAGTTCCAGCTACTTGGAAGGCTGAGGTGGAAGGATCGCCGGAGCCCAGCAGGTCGAGGCTGCATTGGCCGGGAGTGTGTCACTGCACTCCAGTCTGGGGGACAGAGTGAGACTCCAACTCAAAAAAAAGAAAAGAAAAGAAAAGACCACCCCTTCCCTCCTCTCCTTTCATCAGGAGCCAGGAGATGTCAATCTTCAGAGTGGAGATTACCTGGACTCCACCCTCTTTAGCATATCAATCATTGTGAAGGTGTATCAGGCCAATTGGTTTTTTTTTTGAGCTGTCGCCCAGACTGGAGTGCAGTGGCTGCTCCCGGACACCGCAGCCTCGACCTGCTGGGCTCTGGCAATCCTTCCCCCTCAGCCTTCCAAGTAGCTAGAACTACAGGCGCGCGCTACCACGCCCGACTAATTTTTTTTGATTTTTATTGTAGAGATGAGGTCTTGCCTAAATTGCCCAGGCGGGTCTCAAACCCGTGGGCTCAGGCAATTCACTCACCTTGGCCTCCCAAGGCGCGGGATTACAGGCTGAGCCACTGAGCCCAGCCCAGGCCAATTGTAAACAGCAAAAAGGGCAGTTTCTCTCACCTATGCCAGCTCTGGCATGTCTCCCTTTCTTTCCTCTTTTCTTTCTCTAATAAACTTTGTTGTGAAACTTAAAAAACAAACAAACAAAAATCTCACAATACCATCTTCACATTTGAAAAATGAACAATTTCTTTTTTAAAAAAATTATAATTAAAAAAAAATAGAGATTGGACCCTTGACTTCAAGCAATCCTCCTGCCTTGGCCTCCCAAAGTGCTAGGACTCAGGCATAAAGCACCATGCCTGGCCAAAATGAACAATTTCTTAAGATCAAATGTACAGTGTTTAGAACTCCTCAACTGTCTAAACAAGTTTGGTTTTTGTTTTTTTCACTTGGTTTCCTTAAGTCAGGATCCAAAAAAGGGTTCATCTTTTTCCTCTCCTCCTTTGTAATTTATTGCTAAGGAAATCAGGTAATTTGTCCTGTAGAGCTTTTGGCGGTCTGGATTTTCCTGAGCCCATTCCTGTGGTGTCATTCAACATAGTCCTCTAAGTGCATTTTTTCATTAACTACCAATTTATGTCCAGTGAATTGGTAATTGGATCTGGAAGCTTAATAAGATTCAGATTCAATTCCTTAGCAAAAATGCTTCTTAGGTGATCTGTGTATGGCCATCAGGTGTGGCAAATAGCTGGTTTCTTTTTGTGATGTTAGTTGCCTAGAATCATTGCCTAGACCCACTAATTGACTGACACAGTGAACGTCAAGGAACTAATGTGGCTGCAATGGCTTTTTGAGTAATACATGCAGAAAAACACATCCTGGAAATGCCCTGGAAGTCTGCTCTGGTGGCTGCACCACGGGGCTGTTCCAGGTCACTTTAGGGAAGCTGCCCAGTCCTGGGCACTGCGTGTCTTGGTCAGCTCTGTGGGGTGCTGTGGCTGTATTTCTCCACTAGAGGACACTGTGGCTCCAGGACTTCAAGTGGCTCCCAGCCAGTCTTGCATCACCTCTCAGGGGGCAAAGGCTTTAGTGTGCATTTATTAGGCACCAAATGTGGGCTTCCTGTGTCAAGGAGCGAGATAAGAGAGGTCAAATTCAAGGTCCCGTGGCATTGTTTCCTGAGGTAGTTTATTTGTATATCCCTTTCAAAAAACAACAGCAGAGGTACCTCTCCATCTCCTGGAAACCATGTTAGCCCCCCACATGGATGACTGTCTCCTGTTATAATCTGCGAATGTGGTTACCTAGTTGGATGTTTCTTTAACTGCAATACATGGGCTTAGGGGAATGTGAATGTATCCAAGAAAGCTGCCAATGTATATGCATCTCTGAAATAATTTATTCATTTATTCAACTCTGTATTGAGTATCCGGAGGGGAAAGGAAGGGAGGACCGATGCTTACTGGGAGCTACTCTGTGTCAGGCACTGCCCATCCTTTTTACCCACATCCTAGCAAGATGGGTAATATTAGCCTCACTGAAATCCTAGGTAACCGAGGCTCATTGAGGTTTGACTAACTTGCTGAAGGTTATCCTGCCACAGGTGGATAGAGGTCTGTATGCATAAATGTGTGTGTTCCCTGCAAAACCCCCCAGTGCCACACTGACAGGCATGGTACTAGGATGCAGAGAAAGTGAGGTGAGTACAGAGGCATCTGTCCTTATGAGGTCATGATATAACACAGAAAAGACAATAAACATACCAGCGATTACAGGACTCCCAGTAAGTGGGCACGCTCTTGACACGCAGCTCTCCACACACAGCCTCTGCCTGCTGCCCTCTGCAGGGGAGGCCACCGGCCACTAGTCATAGGGCATCACTAAGGCTCTGTTTTAGTGATGCCTTTGTGTCAACTGCCCATTCACCCTCACCTCAGCTCCCTGTGACTGACCAAGGCTTTTGGGGGGCATCAGTGTGACCACCAATCCACCTGGCCAAGACAGACATCATCCCTGCTGCTCACGATCTGCAGTTTCATGGAGGAAGACAAATGCAGACACATGTATTGTCAGGACAAAAGCAATGAGTCCTAGAAAATTCTGGGCTAAGGCAGCATATAACGTTAAATGTCCTTCCAGTTATTCATATTTCCAAACCCACTTACCCAGTCCCAGCCACGTCCCTTCTGCCTCCTAGTTCAGCCCCGGCAGGGCAACAGAACTCCTGTCGCCGGAGCCCAAGCTGTGTTATTTACTAAATCTGGTCAGTTACATTAAGGAGAGAGTGACAGCTGGCAGTCGGGAGGACGCACTGGCTGGTTTAAGTTGGGAAAGAAGATACAGGAGGCAGTTGTCTATAGAAGCAGAGCTGGGAGTGTTGAGAGAAGCCCAATCCTGAATGCTCCTTCAGCTCCAGGCGACCAGGGCTTCAAGGTTCTGGGAAGGGAGGACAGGCGTGGGTGTGCTCCAAGCCACCACCCTCCTCCAAACGAGCCCGGGATAATGAATGAGCCGTCAGCCGGCGTCTCTGCTCTCTGATGAAAGGACTTCCCCCGCAGACCTGTCCCTCTGCAAATATAATCGTGCCCCAGGAACCCTCTGACAAATGTGCCCGTTCTCTTAACATTTCTGGTATTTCCCTGACTCGTGGCCCCTTTTTTTCTGGTATATAAATCATTGCAGTGAGCCAAGCCAGCAGAATGCTTCCTGGCGCTTCTCAGGTTTTCCCTGAGCCTGGTTAACCCCGTGGCCCGCAGCCGATGAGGCTGCTCACAGCTAACGAGGTCTTGGACTCACACGTCTCCCCTCTCTGCGGTTCATGTGTGTTTTGGAGTATGCAGAGCCAGGCGTGTGAGCTGCAGACCCGAGCGGCAGTGGCCCGATCGAGAAGCTAGGATGGGGGGAAGTGCATCTCCATTGCAGGACGTCCTTCACGCAGAAGGGACAGGTTAACTCCATCTCTCTGCAGAGGACTTGGACAGCTCCCCGAGGAGCCACAACAGGCCGCCACAGCTGTAGATCACATGCTCTGGCCGCACAGGGGAGGATGCCCAGCAAACCGAGACCGTGCACGCCAGCCACTGGGCCCCATTTTGCACAGTGCCACGTTCCTCCTCCGACTCCACCTGGCGGTGGGCAAGGCTGGAGAACTGGGGCATCACCTTGGGCCATTTGAGCTGAGCCAGCCCCTGAATTTCAACCTGTTTCACTGACTCTAATTCAGAAAACAGATAAAAGCAGGAGACGGAAGGGAAGACTTGTTCTTCAAGTCACTGATCTCCTTAGTGATGTATTTCATGGACAGGGAGACCAAACCGAGCTACCAACCCTAAGCCCCCTCACCTCCAACCCAGGGAGTACTGGGCTGTTCGAGGGGGTGGGAGAGGAAGTAGTCGATGCAGACTCTCAGAATGTCACTATCACCCTAACAATGGGTGGGTGAGCAGTTCCTATGCGGATTCACACCTTCCTGCCTTAGTATACGCAGGTCCTTCTGTCTTGAACATATCAAGCTTCATCTACGTGGTGGACCCCTACTTGGTCTTTTAAGATTCAATGCCATGCTGAGTATGATGGTTCATGTCTGTATTCTCAGCACTTTGGGAGTCCAAGGCAGGAGGATTGCTTGAGCCCAGGAGTTTGAGACCGGCCTAGGCAACATAGTAAGACTTCATCTTTATTTAAGAGGCTGAGGTGGGAGGATCACTTAAGCCTCAGAGTTTGAGACTACAGTGAGCCATGATCATGCCACTGCACTCCAGCCTGGGTAACAGAGTGAGACCTCAACTTGAAAAATGAAAATAAAAAGATTCAGTTCCAAGCCAGGTGCGGTGGCTCATGTTCTGCAATGCCAACACTTTGGGAGACTGAGGTGAGAGGATTGCCTGAGTCCAGGGGTTGAGGCCAGCCTGGGCAACTTGGAAAGACCTCATCTCTACAATAAATCAAAAAATTGGCCAGGCTCAGTGGCTCAACCTGTAATCCCAGCACTTTGGGAGGCCGAGGTGAGTGGATTGCCTGAGCCCA
>NW_007087195.1:81678-89305 GCF_000164805.1 Carlito syrichta | reverse complement strand
AAAAAAAAAAAAAAAAAAAAAAAAAAAAAAAAGATTCAACTCCAGCCTCACTTACTGGTACTCCCTTTATGTCACCACATCCTTTGCATCCATCTCTCTTTGGTACCTGTCACACTGTACCTGCAGTTGTTTTTAGCATGTCTTTTCCACATGACTTGGAGCTCATGGCCAGCAGAGAACTATGTCTCATTAATCTCTGTGCCTAGTGGGTTGGTCTGAAAAGATGCTTATCAGCAGTGTTCGGAAAGGGAAAATTGAAGATCATGGAATTTAGAGATGGGTTATCCCACAGAAATCTCTTATTCCCTTCCACTTATTTCACAAGACACAAAACCGAGATTAGGAAGCCGCCTTCCCCAGAGTACCAAGGCTAAATAGTTGACAGAGTTTGGACAAGAACCTAGATCTGCTGATCCCTTGTACTGCTCTGGGGTCCTAAGGCATCACATTTCGCTGCATTTCACCTGTCCAGCCTGGGAAGAAGGGCTGATGGATAAGGAACAGACTTCTGGGCAGGCACAGGAGGGAGAAGGGCTCGAAGGACGCAACTGAATTTTAGAGCTGGAAGGATGTCACGGATCACCTAGTCTGATCTCTGCATTTACAGATGAAAAAATAGTGGCCCACAGGGCTCAAGGTCATACAACAAGCTGGTGACAGGACTAAACTGAGAGTGCAGGCCTCCTAATTCCTAGGGTTGTGCTCTTGCCTGACTGAGTTAACCTCCTACCCCAGAAAGATGGATGAGCGAGCCCTCCCAACCAGCTGCCATTCGAGGGGCAGATCCCTGGAGTCCTTGACTCTTGTAGGCATGTTTCCCCCTCTTCTCATGGCGCAACACTTAAGTAGGGTGCGTTCTGCATAAATAATAAAGAATGCTTCCCTTCCAGGGAGGAAGGCCGCGTCTGGGCAGGCAGTGTGACAGATGGTATTTACAATGTGCACTGCGAAGTTCTCACACAGCCTCATTGGGCGGTGTGGCTGGGATGGAGGAAACAGATTTGAGTGCCCACTGTCTCACTCCTCTGCCTGGCGTTCCCAGGCAGCTGCTGCTGCTGTTGTCACTGCTGCTGCGTTTCTGTCCAGGGCTGCCTCCCCAGCACCAGTTGCCTCTTGCCATGCTGAATCGGGAGCTCCAAAATGTCTTGCTGTTGCCGGTCCTTCTGCTGCTGCATCCTCTTCAGAAGGCTTTGCCTCCTGGTCCCCGGCACAGTAGCGCCTCCCTGGGGTAGGTGCTGGGCTGAACCGACATTCTTCCCCAAAGGAGGCCAAGGAACTCCCGGGAGGCCAGACACTGGGCAGACATCCCAGGGATCCTGACTTCTGGGGAGGCCTTCTCTAGGCCTGGAGAGGTATAGATAGGACAGGTTCATTCATAGAGCAGATGCTTTTTTTTTTTTGAGTTGGAGTCTCATTCTGTCGCCCAGACTGGAGTGCAGTGGCCGCTCCCGGTCACCACAGCCTCGACCTGCTGAGCTCCGGCGATCCTTCCGCCTCAGCCTTTCGAGTAGCCGGAACTACAGGCATGCCCTACCACACCCGGCTGATTTTTGATTTATTGTAGAGATGAGGTCTCGCTGCCCAGGTGGGTCTCGAACCCGCGGGCTCAGGCAGTCCACTCACCTCAGCCTCCCAAAGGCGCAGGATTACAGGCTGAGCCACCGAGCCCGGCTGAGCAGATGCTTTTCTGTGAGCCTTCTATGTGCCAAGAATCATTCTAGGACTCAAAGAGACTGCTGTGACAAACAAAACCAAGCCCTTGCCCTCATAGCCAGTACACTCTAACGTAAAGGTTTACCATGGGCCTTGCAGCCACTTGCCCATGGTTCTAACAGGCTCTCCCTATTTCTTTTCTTTTCTTTTTTTTTTTGAGTCGGAGTCTTACTTTGTCACCCAGGCTGGAGTGCAGTGGCACACTCACAGCTACTGCAACCTCGACCTGCTGGGCTCAGGCAATACTTCTGTCTCGGCCACCCAAGTAGCTAGAACTATAGGTCCACGTCACCATGCCTGGCTAATTTTTTGATTTATTGTAGAGCTGAGGTCTTGCCAAGTTGTCCAGGCTGGTCTAAAACCCCTGGACTCAGGCAATCCTCTCGCTTCCACCTCCGAAAGTGCTGGGATTACAGGCGTGTGCCACTGCACCCAACTGACTCTCCCATTCATTTCCCTCTACAGAGTCAGTTGGGCATCCTGGTGCCTGGTTCTGTGCAGTGGGGAATGAAGGCAAACCATTCCCTCTTTTTCTGGGGATGTTGATTACACACACAGCTTAAGAGAAACAAAGCAGACAAACAGACCCATGGAAGCTTCTGCTACAAAGCTGGAGCCAACCCCCAAAGTCTCTGACTCATACAAGCCTGCAGCTGGACAAGCCCTATTTGTGCGCTCTGATTCAGCCCTGCCTGGTTGCCCTGAGAGAACAGTCTCTGCAGGCAGTGGTCAGTGGCCAGGGCCAAGGGCACTCGCCACCATCGGGGGCTTTTGTATCTCACTCTTAAAATAAGAACTTTGGTGAGAGGAATGGAAAATCAAACCTTCTCTGGACCCAGGGATTTTAGTGTCTCCATTTGTAAAATGGAGGCCATTGTATCTGCTCTGCTTACCTCAAAAAAAAGCTGGCCTTTTGAGGATGAAATGAAACGATAAATGTGGAAGTATTTTGAAATAAAGGCAGCAGGCATACAAGTGTATTCTTATTGTGCAGGATAATTTCTTCTCCATAGCATAAAACTTGTCTCTTGTTGCAGGCTGAGAGTAATAACTATATAATTAGACTTTGTGTCATATCAAAAGAGGCAGGCTCTCTTGTTTTTCATTAAACAGACATTTGTTCAGTTCCGACGGTGTGCAATGTTGTGCCTTGTGATGGATGCAAAATTGAATTAGCCATAATCCTCCCCTTCAAGGAATGTACATTCTGGTATCAGGAAGATTAGATCATGTAATGCAAGGTCAAAAGAAAAAAGTGATTCTGAGGAAAGGGTGGTTCCTTTGGGCTGGAGCGCTGAGGAAGGGCTTTGTGGGGGAGAGAGCACTCACCACAGGGATGGGTAAGATAGAATAGGATGTTTGCCGAGGAGACAGATCTACCTATAGTATAAGTGAAGGTCACACAGAACGGGACCCCGGGACCCAACCAGGTCCCAAGGAGATGGCAGGAAAGGAAGGTGAGACCTGGCAAATCCACTGATTGTTTCCCTGAATATGTGACTGGCTAAATCTTGGGACCGAGCAAGTTTCCTTTGTGCTTTTCTGAGCTCAGCTTTTGGGTGCCCACGCCTCTCTTTGAAAGGATTTGGTCTGTGAACCTAGACAGCTTTCAGTCATGATTTAAGTTACCTGGAGTGAAAGGAAGAGACGAAAAGGGGGAAAAATCCGCTTAGCAGTCTTGTTCTGTTTGATCTGGCAGACAGCGGGCAGTGATGGAAGAATGCTGGAGAAGGAGTTGGAGGGTGGCTGAATTCCACCACCCTGAGCTGCGTCCGCTGTTGGGACTTGCAGACTTCAAACGCAACTGGGGGATTCCTGGAAGACAAAAGAATTCAGGGCCTGGGCTTGGATCTCAGTCAAAAATAACTTATGTCTTCATCTTAGGCAGGCAAACCGCAGCAGCTTCGGGCTGGCGCGCAGCTTCTTAGAAGACTGGAGCTACAGGTGGGGAGAGGGCACTGCAAGGGACAGTGTAGGTTGAGGTTTGCTTTGGACAGAGGAAGGGCCTGGGAGAGTGTGGGACTGGTCGAAGAGATGTCAGAAGGAGCCCCAAGCAGGAGAGGCTCTGCAGAAAAAGTTGGCCCCATCTGCCCCCCTTCTGGGCACTGGCATTTGCTTTGAGCAGTAATTACAGCCTTTCATGTGTCTTCCCTGGCTTCTCATTAGCTCAAGGTGTCCACAAACAAACTGCCAGGCTTCCTTCCTCTCCCCTCTCCTCCTGGCTCCTCCTTTCCAGTGGCAGCCCATTGTCCCAGCTCCCGGGTCCAGAGCATCAGGTCCTTGGAGGGCGCATTCGAGGTACAGCTCCCCAAAGCCCCTCCCTCTCTTCTCCTCCTTTTCCCACTGGGCTGTAATGAGAGGATGATCTCATTTTCTCCCAGGAGGCCAGGACCCAGGTCCTATCCCCTTTGTATTGTCAGCACCTCGGCCAGGGTCTGGCAAGTGATGGACACTCGCAACGTGTTAGTTGAACGGCACTGTTGAGTCACTGCCAACTTAATCTTCCTAAAATGCCTCTCCAGTTAGAAGGCGTCCCTGTGTCTCCATTGCCTGCTGGGTGAGGTCCAACCTCCTCAGCCTGGCACTCAAGGACTTTTTTGACCCAGTCCTCCTCACCTACCTGGCCAGCCTTACTTTGTGCCCAGCCACTTGGTGGTTCCCAGCACAGTCAACAGCTTTCCTATCCCTGTGCCTTTCCCTCAGCCTAGAAATGCTTCTCTACCCCAAAGTTGCCCATCTTTCTTTTATTTTTTATTTATTGTAGAGATGAGGTCTCGCCAAGTTGCCCAGATGGGTCTTAAACCCGCGGGCTCAGACAATCCACTCGCCTTGGCCTCCCAAAGTGCTGGGATTACAGGCTGAGCCACCGAGCCCAGCCCAGTTGCCCATCTTTCAAGGCTCACTTCCATAGCATGCCCTTGTCCCCCTGAACTAAGTCTGGCCCCTTGGAGTTTGAAACACCCTCCCCCAGGTCCTTATCGTGTTCTGCATTGATTAGGAGTGTCTTATCAGGAACTTTTAAAAAGGTCATGGGCGTGGAGCACTTACAAAATGAAGAGCAGGGTATCAGTACCAGTAAGCCCTGTGTGCTGTCATTCCTCGCTGGACCCCAAGGGTTTTCACAGGACAGAGCCCACCTCCAGGCATTGACAAGTATCTGGCCTACAGCAGTGAGTCGGGGAAAGTGAGCAAATGCCATGTCCATCCCCTCCTCTGTCCCAAATATGGCGCAGAATGTGTCAGTCCTTAGGCTGTCACAGATGAGAGTGGAACAAAGGCTATCAGGTAGCCCAGCCACTCCTGTCCCTGGAGACTTCTAGGCCATGGCCCCAGGCTCCATGTCTCACTGCCCATGGGAAGTGGGCTCTACTTAGTTGCAGATTCACCTGGGGCTGAAGGCAGAGTGAGCTGGATACTTAGGTAACACAGGTGAGACGGTGGCCTCAGGATCATGGAGGATGCTGGATGTCACAACTCATCCTGATATCCTCCAAGTCCAAATGGCCATTCTCCCTCCAGCAAAGGCCAGTGAAGGGAGGATTCTGAAGGGAGGATTCTGGCAAGAGGTCTGGAATTCTTTCCTAGGAGACCTCTGGGAACACTGTCTCCCAGGGCGGGGTAAATGTTCCTAGGGGTGGCAGGAGGAATAAGATGCCCTTCTGAATATTTCCTAGGTCCTCCTCCCTTTTATTCTCACTGCTGCTACCTTCATGACATTGTCCTTGGGCAGCACCTCCCATGTCCCTGAGCTCAGGCCAATCTCCTTCCTGTCTAGAGTCCACACTCCAGCCAAACGGATCTTTTAAAAGATTACTCTCCTGCTCACAATCCTTCAATGGCTCCCTGCTGCCCTTAGGGTAAAGACCAAGCTCTTTTCTCATGAAACTCATAGCCCTTCACAACTCTTTCCTACCAGTGGGGCACATTGCTTTGGGCAGCTTGCTTCAGCTTCCAGCCATGCCAAATTGCTTGCAGTTGGCTTCCAGTATCATGCTGCTCCACGCCTCCAGCCTTTGTCCATGCTGTTCCCTCTGTCTGGAACACTCCCCCTTCGCCTTCCCCACATTGCCTGATGCTGGGGACATATCTCTTGAGAAGCCTTTCTGGACCCACAGGAACCCTCTCCTTTGGACTTCTACACCCTGAGACTTCCCTTGAATCCAAGTCTTACTTATCCTTGTGTTGAACAGAGCTGTCACTCCAATTATCTGTTTCTAAAGGGCAGGGCCTAGATCATACCCATCTCTGTATTCCTAAAGCTCTGTTACTGGTACCTAGTAGGAGCTCAATTAATGTTCAGAAACTGAACGGAGCCTACTATGTTCCCTTCTATTTGAAGGGATGATCGAGTTGGGTACATTTTTGTTAGGTTATTTAGAGTTGGGGTTTCTTTCCGTTGCCCAGGATGGAGTTCAGTGGCACCGTCACAGCTTACCGCAGCCTCGACCTCCTGGACTCAGGTGATTTTTCCACCTCAGCCTCCCTAGTAGCTGGGGCTACAGGTGTGTCCCACTACCCCTGGCTAATTTTTGAATGTTTTGTAGAGACGAGGTCTCACTGTGTTGCCCAGGTTGGTCTCAAACTCCTTGGTTCAAACAATCCTCCCGCCTCGGCCTCCCAAAGTGCTGGGATTACAGGCATGAGCCAGCATGTCCAGCCAGGGTGGACATGATAAGAGCTGCCCACGGGGTGGAGAAGAGATGGAAACCCAGGGACTGCTAGAGTCAGAACACTGTCCAGGGCAGCTGGGCATCCCAGCAGAGTGGCCAGCCCCTCTCTGTGCCCTTTTCCTTCCAGTTCCCCTGGATCCAGGCTCCCCTGCCCACTTCTGCAGCCCCAGATATTCAAGTGTAACAGAACCAGCACCCATGCAGGTCATGCGAAGGACAGCAGGGAGTAGGGGAGGCAGTGCCATGACCCCAGGGCCCTCAGAGCCTCTTATCCTCCTGGGCTTCTTTCCACAAAGGAGTCTGGCTTTCTGTCCCCTGAAGGCTGGTTTCAGAATCACTCTCCATGCAGACAGTTTTATTTACAAGGAAATCTTGGCAGGATCTTGACTTGTTAGTAGAGTAGGGATGGGGAGGAGGGTGGTGAGAAACAAAAATAGTTGAAACGATCACACTTTCTGAAACCGAGATGAAAATTGGTGTCTGCAGCAAACTCACCTAATTAGAACTGAGTTAATTTCCTTCTCTGTTTAAGGGGAGCAGTCATTGCTGGGTGAGATGGTCACAGGTCGGATCCTGGGGATGGGATTATGTGTTTGCTTCGTGGAGATGAGAGCATTAATTGCAGCTTTCACTAATGGAAAGAGCCGCCGTTTCTGAGAGGGGCAAAGGCAAGCGAGTGAGTGGGCGGTGGAAGAGGAAGGGGAGCGGAGTGGACGGCACAGTCTTGGTGCTGACTGGGACTGGCCAGAGGTGGCCAGGGATGACCCCCGCACCTCCTGGGGAGAGCGGGCACCTGTCCCTGCCGCTGCTTCGGACGCGCTCTCCCGGAGCTCTTTCCTGCAGGGAAACGGCATCCTTTTTTTTCTTTAGAAGATGCCCTATTCCTTTTCCATAACTTAATTCCCGACTGTTTTGGTTTCTTTACCTCCCTCTCCCAGGTGGGCACTTTCGGGACTCAACGTGAAGCCCGCACACGGCCATACAGCCCTGGGTGTAGGAAGGCTAAGACTTAGGGCTCGGGATCCAGGACGCCCCCATCTGACTGCTCCCATCCCTAGCCTCCCGGGACCTCCCTGAATCCGAGAGACGTACGGGGAAGGGGACTCCCATCCTCACAGCATCCCGCCCCTGTTCGCTCCTAATTAACCCTGACGCTGCCAACTTCGCGAAAGCCTCGCTTCGTCTCCTTCCCGCATCTGCCCCCTCCAAGCGGTCGTTAACCGGGCGGGAGAGGCGAACCCGGG
>NW_007087195.1:68341-80556 GCF_000164805.1 Carlito syrichta | reverse complement strand
CCCGGGTCAGCTGCCGCCCGGCACCTGCCCTGTCGCGACACTGATTGAAATTCAAGCCGGCCCCTGTCTCCGAGCCCGGCCAGGAGTGCTGGGAGCGGTTTGCTCCCAGAAGGGGGCTCGGGAGTCCAGGACCGCGCCGGTGCCGGGGACGGTCCCCTGGCGCGGATAGGGAGGGGCTTCCCCAGAGGGCTTCCCGGCCGCCTGCTGCTCGGCTCTCCGTCCTCCGCCGGCGCTGGGAAGCCCTGGGAACTGGAGTTTCTTCAGCTTCTCCCTCCCGGGATTAACCTACAAATAGAGGCGAAAAACCGGGCAGATCTCCTGCTCTGGCCCCTCTCCCTCGGGGTGGAGAGGTGGAAGTGAAACCGCCTCCCCTCCCCCCGCCAAACCAAACCAAAGTGGAAAGTCTGAGTGGGGCTGGGAAGATTTTACGATCTTCTCTCTTTGGCTGGTGTGGCTGAATCTATCACTCCCTTCTGGCCCTAAGCCCCAGGTAGAATCTCAGGGACTCATCAGTTAGTCTCAAGCCAGGAAGAGAATGGGTGGGTTTCGTCATATTCGGGACCCCCCCTCAAAAAAATAACCCTTGCAGGCAAAATGTTAGTGTTTATGCAGGAGCGAGTCCTCCTGAGTAGGGGTCTCTGGTCCCCTGCAAGTTGAGACCCCCTTCCCCTCAGGGCCTGTTGGAATTGCACCCGGGCATATGCAACCCCAGGCCTGGGGGTGACCGTGGGCATAAGCTTCAGGCAGCAAGAAACATTAGAAGCGCTTGGACATAGTTGGACGCCTTTATTGGTAATTGTCAAGAATCACCCTTGTTCTGTTCGTCCCTCACTGGCCAGTTCCAGAACCAGCAGCACCCACTTTGCTGACCCCACCCCCATCATCCCTAACTGTGAGTTTCCTCCGTTTGCTCAGTGTGGACTCACTGGGGGACCAGGTTTTCCCTGGTCTCTTGTGGCAGGTCCCTGAGCTTGGTGATGACTCCCGGGCAGCAGCTGGGAGGCTCTGACAGAAACATCAGGGGATGCTGAGACCTTGGTGATGTGTGTCTTTCTTTCTCTCCTCTTCTTCCTCTCCTGCATGGCCTCCCTCTCTACCAGCACTGGAGAGTCCTGTTTGATCAGGTATGTGAGCAGTTAAATCCCCCTCCCCTTTTCCTTCCAGCCATCCCTGAAATCTGTCTCAGTCTCCCTGCTTGCGTGGGCTTCCCTAGCGCTATGCTCCTGAGATGGTGACGTGGGGTGGGGGTGTGGCTTAGTGCATCTCAGGGGCTGAATGACACTGCTCTCCAGGTATCAGGAGGAAGCGATGGCCCCCTGAGAGATCGCGCTCTCTCTCCTTCCTCCTCCTAACTCCACTGCACCATAGCCAGGCTTATATCTTGTAGAGATTGGACAGTATGTACTGAATGCCTGGGAAATTCTCCATATGCCAGGGGCTTACAGAAAGGGCCTGGGAGGGGTGGGACGGACTTGGGCTAAGAATCCCTCTCCCTTTCTCCCTCCACCATCAAAGGTCCATGACCACCACTCAAGTCAAGTCTCTGCCATCCTTGTGGGGTGTCTCACAGTAGGGGCTTAGGTGAAGGCTGATTCTATTGCTTTAATTCTGCAGTAGAGATGGGGGATGCTGGGAGGTCACAGAAGGGAGGTAGTGTGATTATATGCAGTGCCTGCAGTTTAGAAGATGAAGTTGGGAGTGCCAAGTATTGGCTTTTGAATCTGGAGATGGACATTTGACCTACAGCAAGGAAGGGGCTCTCTTCTTTGCTTGGTTCTCGTGTTGGGTGCTGCTGTCCCATGTCGGGGGGGGGTTGCGGGTGTTGAGGTCCTGGGGTGAGAATGATTGTGCCATGAAGTTTGTATAACTTTAAGAGATGGATCTGGTTGGGCCAGAGGGGATAGGTTGGATTGGAGGAGGAGACAAAGCTGAAGGAGTAGCTTGAACCAGACCTTTACTGTAGGCAGGGGAAGCCTTGGAAAGTTTCTTATCAGGGTTGTTACAAGATCCAAGTCATGCTTCCGAAAGCTCCCGTGTATTAGCAGTACAGGGACAAGATGGATGGCAGGGATGAGGGAGGCTAGTCAGGAACCTGCAGCAAGGAATGGAGACAAGCACCTTTGCTGTCTGGTTATAGTGAGAATGGGAAGGAAGAGGGACACAGTGATAGAATTGGAAGATCTTTTTTTTTTTTTTTTTTTAAGAGCCAGAGTCTCACTCTGTCGCCCAGGCTGGACTGGAGTACGGTGGCAAGATCAAGGCTACTGCAGCCTTGACATACTGGGCTCAGGTGATTCTTCTGCCTCAGCCTTCCAAGAAGCTGGAACTTCCTGCCATGCCCACCTAATTTTTAAATTTATTATAGAGATGAGGTCTTGCCAAGTTAGTTTTCCAGGCAGTCCTCTTACCTCAACCACCCAAAGTGCTGGGATTACAAGCATGAACCACCATGGCCAGCTTTTTGGGTTTTTTTGTTTGTTTGTTTGTTTTGAGTTGGAGTCTCACTCTGTCACCCAGACTGGAGTGCAATGGCCGCTCCTGGCGACCGCAGCCTCGACCTGCTGGGCTCCGGCGATCCTTCCGCCTCAGCCTTCCAAGTAGTTGGAACTACAGGTGCGAGCTACCTCGCCCGGCTAATTTTTGATTTGTTGTAGAGATGAGGTCTCGTCAAGTTGCCCACGTGGGTCTCGAACCCGCGGGCTCAGGCAGTCCACTCACCTCGGCCTCCCAAAGTGCTGGGATTATAGGCTGAGCCACCGAGCCCGGCCAGCTATTTGTTTTTTAACGTATTTTTTTTAGTTGGAGTCTGACTCTGTTGCCCAGGCTGGAGTGCAATGGCATGCTCACAGCTTCTGCAGCCTCGACTTGCTAGGGTCAGGCAATCCTTCTGCCTCAGCCTTCTGAGTAGCTGGACTACAGGCATGCACCATCATGCCCCGCTAATTTTTTTTAAACTTATTGTAGAGATGAGGTCTTGTCATGTTGCCCAGGCTGGTCTCAAACTCCTGGGCTCAGGCAGTCTTCTCACCTTGGCCTCCCACAGTGCTGGGATTATAGGCATGAGCCACCATGCCTGGCTGAAAGATCTTTTGTTTTTTTTTAACCCAGGATGTATTGAGAGGACAGAAAAGCTCCCACAGTGGGAGGGGACCCGAAGGGGTTGCCCTGAAAGATCTTAATCGACCTAAATAGATGAGGGGAACCACATGTCCAACTTGGAGATTCTGAACCTAGAGGGAAAAGCGAAAGGCGCAGTGGGAGGAGGAGGGTTGACAAAAATGATCTCTTTGGCTTCAGACAAGTTCAGTTTGAGGAGCCAGTCAAACACAGATGCCCATGTGGGGCTGGAGATCTGGGATCACAGTGTGAGAGGCCTGGGGTGAGACCTCGGGGTCGTCATCCACATGAATCACAAGACTGTGGTTTGAGGCACATCCATCGGCTCCTGGCCCGATGGGCAGGGCGTCTGTCTCTCCCTCTGCTCCTGAGAGTTTAGCCACTGCTGGCGGGATGCCTGAGGCAGGAGGGAGCCTGCTGCTTCCACTGCCACCACTACCACCATGCTGCCAGCCCTTCACACCTCCTGCCAGATTTAGAAGCAGAACCTAGAACAAAGTGTATCATTCTTTTTTTTCTCTGTCTGTGTATGTCTTTCTCATTTAATTAATTTCCTTTGCCAGTCTCTGTGTGTGTGTGTTTACATTTTAAAACAATCCATTTGGGTGAATGGAGGCAAGCTCTTTAGTGGAAAGGATTTGGAACTTGAGGGAGAGAAGAGAGAATGTGTAGCACCCAAGACTAGCCAGTGGCCTGTGAAATCCAACTTTTCCTACTGAAGGTGGGTCCTGGGTGTCACGAAGAGCACCACCTCCCCCGCCCCCTCCCACCCCTGCTTCTGGGAAGTCCATCCAGAAACCACTGTGAATAGACAAAGTGAATACTAGAAAAGAAACGACCAAAACTTACTCTGGACAGTTTTTTTCTGACAGTAAGTTCTGCCTGAGATCTACTCACCATTCCTCATGCAGCGTTAGAAACCCATTTCTATCGTCTTCCTTCCCATTGGTGCTTTGTGTTTAAGGAGAGCTACTCCTGAAGGTAGCTTTGGCCTCTGGCCAATGTCTAGTCCCTCTGTGTTCATTCTACTTTGTTAAGCTGCCGCTGGATCATTCCCCTGGCAGGGCTAAAGGAAGAGTAGGTATGGAGCTTTGCAAATGGACACACTACCGCAGAAGGGTGCCTGACTGTTCAGAAAGCTGAAGTATGTTGTGCTTTGTGCCTCTTCCTCTGGGCCTGCATAAAGGGAGGATGTGGTCATTGGTGAACTTGGTGCATTCCAGGAAAGAAAGTTTGGCTGGGCGTTGCAGGAAGCCCCCCCAACATTTTCTTCAGAAGTAGACAGCTCAGATAGGTCACATTGTGGTGGGGGACATGACACCTGTCAGAGACCCTGTAAGCAAATGTGGCTCATTCACTTTCTGGAGGTTAATGGCATGGGAGGCTTGGACCAGTCATGCATGTCCTTCTTTCTTTCCTAAGTAAAGTGGCTGCCAGTAGTCACCCAGTTTCAAACTGGGATCTGCTGGGATCTGTCTTCCAGGTGTTGGAGGTGGAATTCTCCAGCCCCTCCATGCGGTCTGGTCCTTCAGCATTTGGAGTAGCTTTGACCCAAGTCAGCAGGACTCCAAGGCCTAGAAGCTAAGATGTTGGTCTTGTTGGTCTAGAAGCTAAGATGATGGTCTTGTCAGTCACTCTTCAGCTAAATGGCCAGGATGCCTTTTGTGGGAATTGGAGGGGGAGAAAGCTCAGTCCCTTGTAAGTTTCCTCGTCCTCCACGGAGTTCTGGCATTTCTTTTGTCCACTCAAGCAGAGGTGTAGCAGGGCCAAATCCATGCCTCCTCACTCCTCCAGTTCTTCCCCATGGGTCGGAAGTTACAGCAGGCGAGAAACCTGAAGGTCGTGAGTTCAACCCCCACATTTTACGTGTTCGTTTCTGATATGAACTTCTCCCTGAGGGAAATGTCTTTTCATATCTTTAGGAACTTGATGGTTTTCCTAAATCTTTAAGTAGATTTTTAAGTTACCATAAATATTAATCTCTTGTTACCGTGTAATATCATGGTAAAAAATGTCTTATTTTTTTCTGTCAAATCTGATGGACTTTTCCTTTGTGATTTCCTCTATTACTTCAGACCTGGGATAGTTTTTATCCTGCTCCAGATCTCATAAATATGCCCTTGTATTTCCTACTACTTTTTCTGTGATTAAAAAAAAAAAATCACGTAATGCAGACTGGGTGCAGTGGCTCACACCTGTAATCCCAGCACTTTGGGTGGCAGAGGCGAGAGGATTGCCTGAACCCAGGGATACTAGATCAGCCTGGGTAACTTGGCAAGACCTCGTCTCTACAATAAATTTTTTAAAAATTAGCTGGGCGTGGTGGTGTGTGCTGGTGGTTCCAGCTGCTTGGAAGGCTAAGGCAGAAGGATCTCTGGAGCCCAGCATGTTCAGGCTATGGTAGCTGTGTGCATGCCACTGCACTCCTACTTGGGCGACAGAGTGAGACTTCAACTAAAGCAAGTTGTTTGAAATAAATAAATAAATAATCGCATAATCCTTTACTCTATCTGGATCTTATTCCTATCCAGTTCTGTTAACATTACTAATTAAGAAACCCTTCCTTTATACATTGCTTGAGAAATGTTATCATTTGGCAAATTTTTACATATGGCTGGGTTTATTTTTGACTTCTGATCTATGCCACTGATGTTTATAATTTTGCACAGGTAACGTACCTTTTAGTTACTGCTTTATGTTTGTTCCTTAGGTATCTGACAAGCTCCTCTTTTTCAGGCTATGCTTTGATAGTCTTATTCTCAGTCCCTTCCTGAATCCAATGGAGCTTTGATCCAAGATCAACTATTTGATCAAAGGCCAAATAGCAGGTCATTGGCAGATATGGGACTGGAGCCTAGTTAACCCACAGTGGGCTTTCTGGGTTGGAAAAGCCATTTCCAGGTTCACCCTTAAAAATGACTCCAAATGGCTAGGCTTGGTGGCTCAGCCGGTAATTCTAGCACTTTGGGAGGCCTAGGCATGTGGATTGCCTGAGCCCGTCGGTTTAGAGACCAGCTCGGGCAACTTGGTGAGACCTTGTCTCTATAATAAATAAATAAATAACCAGGCTTGATCGCGTGCGCCTGTCGTTCTGGCTACTTGGAAGGCTGAGGCGGAAGGATCACCTGAGCCCAGCAGGTTGACGCTGGGGTGGCCACGAGCGTGCCGCTGCACTCCAGCCTGGGCAACCGAGTGAGACTCTGACTCAAAAAATGAAGAAAAAAATGACTCCAATGTCTCCAAATGTTTAATGAGCAAAAGGATTTGGAGCAGAGTTCTGTAAAGTCAATAAAGCACAGTTGCTTTTGAGCTCAAAAGCACAAGAAGGTAAAAGAAGAATCGAAAATAACTTGATTGTGTCTCCCTTTTCACATTCCCACCGGGGAACATGCCTTTCCTAGGCCCCCAAAAGAGACCCAACTTTGCTCATCACCCAGAAGAAAAGCCGACAAGTATTGACTCTCCCACTGAACTTATAAACGTTTGTTACAAACAGAGCATGGGACAGCTTAGGTGGGCTGCTGGGGGCAGAACCTTGGATTTGAAGTCAGGTAGACCTGGGTTCAAGTCTTACTGACTTTGTGACTGAGGGCATTTACATCTCTGAGCCTCAATTTCCTCTGTAAACTGGGGACCATAATGTTAACTCCAGGGTGACCATGAGAATTAAATGGAAATGGAAACTTTCTTTGGAATATCTGACCCAGACAGTCAGCAGATGTCTCATGACTGGGAATCAGAATTTTCCAGGAGAAGCACAAGGCCCATTTCTGACGTCCAGGCTCCTAGAGGGAAGGCAGCTGCTTGACAGAGGCCTACTTTTGTGCCCAGAGGATTTTTCTCCCTTCTCCCTTCCTTCCCCCAGTGCCCCCCCGCATAGTCCCCTCCCCTTCAGTCTGGGGGTCTTCCCTTGGCCTGACCCTGACACCCATCTCATTTGTAGTCCTCCTGCAAGCTGGTTTAAGGGCGCGTTCTGGGAGCAGAAAAGAGGTTCACATGGGACTGATGAATGGATTAGCAAGCAGCCACAGAAAAAACATCTGCCCCAGAGACAGTGGCATTGGCTGTGGCCCCCAGAACACACGATTAACCAGCAGAACGGGGTTCCTGGAGACGAACAAAGCTTAACTGGCCCCAGTGACCCTATCAGCCATGCTGAAGTTCACCCTTTAATCCCTCACCACTCATAAAAATGCTCTTGAAGCAGGGTAGGGGTGCCTGCCTGTAATCCCATTTACTCGGGAGATGCTGAGGTGGGAGGATCCCTTGAGTCCAGGAATTCAGGACCATCCTGGGCAACATAGGAAGACCCCCATTTAAAAAGCAATTTGATAACATTGGGTGGTAGAGCCAAGGAATCCAAGACTGAAGGTCACCTGGCTGCCTGTCTGACACAACAGATACACACATTTGAGCAAATGACTGGTGGAACTATAGCCCTGCATGCAGGTGCAAGTCCTGACTGTGGGGGCTGCCACACTCACGATGGCTCCTCTGACACTGCATGGCTGCTGCCACCTCAAGGACCATAAGTTATTAGGAGGTCATTGGAAGCATCTTGTCCAATCTGCTTGTTTTACAAATGAGCGAACAGAAGTCAGTAGCTTGCTGAAGTCACTTGGTGCAATAGTGTCAGGCTGGGGCCAGAACCCAACCCTGCTCTCTGTCCAAACTGTTCCTACTGCCAGGCCCTGTAGACTCCTATCTGCTTAGTTGATGCTTTGGGTGACTGAGACAGGTGGAGAGGACATACCTCTGGGCAAGTATGTCCTGTGTGACAATAAGCAAGCCGGGTAACCTCTGCCAGCCTCAGTTTTCTCATCTGTGAAGTGCCTAAAGTACCCTCTGTGAAGGTGGTGATGTGTGTATAGTGCTTGGCATGGTATGTGGTGAGCACCTGATAAGTATTGTTGCATGTTACTGGAAATTAAAGAAATACAAACTGTTTTCACAAAAAGCATGGATATGGAGTAGACCTAGGTATTTAATCCATGCCCAGATCCCCTGAATTGGCTCCTTCCACCATATCAAGCTGCCTTCTTTAGGGCAGAAGCTGGAAAACCACACTCCCCTTGAACTTTCCAGAGAGAAAGGAGGGAAGTTTCTGGACAGAAGCTGCCTGGGGAGTGTTGTGCATGCCAGAGGGCGAACGGTGAGATGAGGTGTCCAGCCACCAGGTAGACTGGACCAGCCCTTTTCAGTCTGGTGTTCTGATTTGGTGTTCCTGCTGGACGCTTAGTTGGTGGTGATTGTGACACTGGGCCCAGGGCACTGTCTTGTGTTACAGGAATGATAGTCTATGTATGTCTTGAGCTGTGAACCTCAAGAGTTAGTCCCCATTCCCATTCTCCAGCTTTTTTGAAGCAAGTTACAGGTTTGAGTCAGCAAATGTTTCTTTGAGGGAGCAAATATTGAATGTCTAACTGTGTGCATATAAATTTGTTGTCTCAGGTCTTTTTTTTTTTTTGAGTTGGAGCCTTACTCTGTCACCCAGGCTGGAGTGCAGTGGCAGGATTATGGCTCACTGCAGCCTTGACCTCGTGGGCTCAAGTGATCGTTCCGCCTCAGCCTCTTGAGTAGCAGGGACTACAGGCTCACACCACCACACCTGGCTAATTTTGTGTGGAGATGAGGTTTCGCTATGTTGCCCAGGCTGGTCTTGAACTCCTGGGCTCAGGCACTCCTGCCTCTGCCTCCCAAAGTGCTGGGATTACATTTTGATCTCATTTTGATCTCTGAGCAGCCCTGTGAGGTGAGTCACCACTCTTCTTTGCAAAGGGGGAAACTGAGACCTGAGGAGGCAGGGCTTGGGCTTGACCAAAGACAGCAGTGAGGACCCTCTGCAGCCATCGTGTGTGTGTGTGTGTGTGTGTGTGTGTGTGTGTGTGTGTGTGTGTGTGTGTGTGTCTCCACAGGCTTCTGGGTGACTTCTGAAATGGGGCAGAAGGGTCACAGCAGGTGAAGGCGCAGTTCAGTGTCCCTTTGTCCTGCCCGCCCTGACTCTTGCTTCCCTCCTTCCTCTGAATTGCTCAGCTTTCTCTTTTCTGGATGATCAGAGGAACCCTTTGGTGGCTGCCAGGAGAAGCAGCAGGGGCCAAGGGCTTAGGCTGAAAGGGAGAGATGGGGCAGATGTCAGAGCCCCCTCCCTGCTCACATCCAATTCCTACCTCTCCCTGCTTGCTGCTCCCTCAAGACTCCTGGGGCTTCGTGGCCATGACTCGGCTTCAGTCCCCAGGTGGCTGAATGAGTCAGCATGGGCATTATGTCTGCTTCTCCGGTACCCAAGGGCCTCTGAGTCACAGCCCCAGCCACCCTCTCAGAGTCTGTGTCAAGGAAGAGGCAGGGGCTGTCTGTGTGCTTGGGAGGCTGGGCTGAAGGAGAAGAAACAGGGTCTTTCAGGGGCCTGGCTTGAAGGGGCTATCCTCCACCCCTCCCTGGGTACCCACCCCCAGCTTCTGGTGATTCTTGCCCTCACTGCCCAGGTGTTGGGAGAGGTAGGTGGTTACCTGGAAACACGCTGATTGTCTGGTGGCCAACCTGGATTCAGGCCAGGATGCCCGCTTCTTTGCTGAGGTTGGGGTGTTATAGCTCCCTAATCAGCTGCCAGCCCTGATCCCAGAGTTCTGCTGTTTGACTTAGGAGACTCTGGGGAGAAGCTCCTTGAGAGGGCTGAGCAACCTCCCCCAGCCCCAGGGGTGGCAGCTGAGATGAGCAGAAATAATATAACTGGGAATCCCAGTATCATGGAGGCTGCTCCAGCTGTCAGGAGCCTGGCCTGACCAGATCCCAGGGGAGCGGGCAGCACGAAGGCCCCTAGAGCCTCCATCTGGAGCAGCCAGAGGAGAGGAGGGGTCAGAACCCGGTTTTTAGGAGCTGGTCTTTCTTCTTCTCACGGAGGCTTGAAATCTTTGAAAAGACTTTCCCAGGCCGGGCTTAGTGGCTCAGCCTGTAATCCCAGCACTTTGGGAGGCAAAGGCAAGTGGATTGCCTGAGCCCACGGGTTCGAGACCCAACTGGGCAACTTGGCGAAACTTTGTCTCTACCATACAACAAAAATTAGCCAGGTGTGGTAGCGTGCACCTGTAGTTCCAGCTACTTGGAAGGCTGAGGCGGAAGGATCACCGGAGCTCAGCAGGTCGAGGCTGTGGTGGCCGGGAGCAGCCACTGCACTCCAGTCTGGGCAACAGAGTGAGACTCCAACTCAAAAAAAAAAAAAAGAAAAGACTTTCCCAAATATTTTATTATTTTTATTCTCACACCAACCCTAGAGTAAGTGTGATTAGTCCCATTTAACAGAATAGAAATTGAGGTACTCAGAGACATGCCTTCTGCCCAGAGGCACTCTGAGAGAGTGGACCAGAGTGCCATCTCACCATTTAGCCTGCTGGGCGCAGTAGCTCACGCCTGTAACCCCAGTCCTTTGGGAGACCTCGGCAGGAGGATTGCTTGAGCCCAGGAATTTGAGGTCAGCCTGGGCAACATAAAAAAATTAGCCAGGTGTTGTGGTGTGTGCCTGTAGTCCCAGCTACCCAGGAGGCCTAAGCTGTCATGAGCCTGACACTGCATTCTAGCCTGGGTGATAGAATGAGACCCCAATTTAAAAAAAAAGAAAAAGAAAAGCCACTCCCAGCCCCAGCTTGAAGCAGGCCAGATGGTGAGATGGCACCGTGGTCCACTCTCTCAGAGTGGCTCTGGGCAGGGGGCATGTCTCTGAGTACCTCAATTTCTGTTCTGTTAAATGGGACTAATCACACTTACTCTAGGGTTGGTGTGAGAATTAAAATAATAAAATATTTGGGAAAGTCAGTATTTTGGGAGGTCAGAGGAAGAGTGTGAGGTGGTTTTTCTCTATGGGCGAATTAGCATCCTCATTTGCAAGAAAGGAGAACTGGCAGAGAAAGCTCTTACTCCCATAACCTCCCCTCCTGACCTCAGCAGCTGCAGCCTGGACCTAATTTATGGGGCTGTAAATATCCCTGAAAGGGCCAGAGTTCCCTGGTGGGCTTCGGATGCTGGATGGGGACAGCTCTGCTGTAAACCCCTGGGCAGACTCGTTAATTCTACTCTGCTCAGAAGCTGGGTAATGATGCAAGGATCCAGCAGATGAGCCATAGCACCCCCCCCACAGACCTCCAGTGGGGACAGCTGCCTGCACCTTACCCCAGTCCCAGCACATATGCCCTGTGGTCATTTCCCAGGGCTCATTCTGCCTTGGGGACCTGGATGGATCCCAGGTCCCCACTTTCCCTGACTCGAGTGGTCTTTGCTGAAGGGCAGCTGGTCCATTGGCCACAGGTGCTTCCTTTGGGGGTCTTTCAAAGTGCTCACAGCCCTTACTGAGGTCCTGGCCCTCTCCAGTTCAAGGATAGGAAGAGGGACCTCCTGGGAGAGAGAATGAAACTCTGGACGCAGAGTTCAGACGTGTTTGTCCTGGAAATGCAGTTTGTGCAAATCACACATACATAATAGAGATAATAGGATAGATGTATCCCCTTCTTTCTCATGTGCTTTCTTGCTTCTGGGTATATTCTGCAGCCTTGGCCTGGCTGGCCGGCCTGCCGTGGGGAGGAGAACTGCGGTGCTGCTGTCCTGGGTGCTGAGCAGGCAGATCCCAGCTCCAGCAGGATTTGTTCCCTGAGAGCTCGGCTCAGTGGCCCCATTAGGCCAGTCTCTGATACCTCAGCCTTTCCTGGGGTCTGGTGTCCCCAATCAACCCTCTGGCTGGGCCTAGATCCTACAGACTTCTAGCATTGTCGGAGGACTCCAGCAAAGTATCAGCTGCCTTGAGAGCCTGTGCCACTCACGAGATGGAAGTGAAAGGCTGGTTCTGAGCCACCAGCCAAGAGACTGGGTTTCACAAAGGAGAAACATGACTCTTCTGTGGACGCTTGCCTTTTTCCCAAGAAGTGTTCCATGGAGTGTTACTGTGAAAAATACTATGACCAAAGGTCATATCAGTTTGGAAGATGCTGCACTGAACAAAATCAGACAGATTTCTTCACTCTAAGACCTTATAGGACCCTTAATATTGTTCTGTGTAAGCCGGGCTTGGTGGCTCAGCTTGTAATCCCGCGCCTTTGGGAGGCTGAGGTGAGTGG
>NW_007087195.1:19208-68190 GCF_000164805.1 Carlito syrichta | reverse complement strand
ACTGCACTCCAGTCTGGGCAACAGAGTGAGACTACAACTCAAAATATATATATATATATATATATATATATATAGTTCTGTGCAGCTGGACACAGTGGCTCATGTCTATAATTCCAGCACTTTGAGAGGCCAAGGTGAGAGGATTGCCTGAGCTTACAGGTTCGAGACCAGCCTGGGCAACTTGGCGAGATCTCATCTCTACAATAAATAAAAAAATTAACTGGGTGTGGTGGTACATGCCTATAATTCTAGCTACTTGGAAGGCTGAGGCGGAAGAATCGTCTGAGCACAGTAGGTTGAGGCTACGGTGGCCGTGAGTGTGCCACTGCACTTCAACCTGAGTGACAAAGTGAGATTCCCACTCAAAAAAAAAAAATTGTTCTGTGCATCAGGCCCCGCCAAGAGGCTTCCCACACTTATGGGACCACAGAACCCTTATTTCAGGCACCACCCTTGGACCTGGTGTTTCCAAAACACACATTGGGAAACCCTTATATATAAACTCGAGGGCTCTGTTTCATACAGCTGAACAGGATAGAGAAAAACAAGGCAAGGCAAGGCTGGGGCCAGCCAGCCCAGTGGAAGAACCCCGAATGTGTCCATCTCTACACTCTCTGACCTTGAGCTAGTGTCTTTTGCTCCCTGCATTTCTTTCCCCATAAAATGAGTGTGATCCCTTGTTCCTGGCTGATCCTTAGGAAATATGTTAGATGAATGGTTAAGAGAATGGGGGTCGGGCACGCTTGGTGGCTTAGCCTGTAATCCCAGCACTTTGGGAGGCCCAGGCGAGTGGATTGCCTGAGCCCATGGGTTCAAGACCCACCCGGGCAACTTGGCAAGACCTTGTCTCTACAATAAATAAAAGGTAACTGGGCACAGTAGCATGCGCCTATAGTTCCGGCTACTTGGAAGGCTGAGGTGGAAGAATTGCCAGAGCCCAGCAGGTTGAGGCTGCGGTGACTGGGAGCGTGCCACTGCACTCCAGTCTGGGCGACGGAGTGAGACTCCAACTCAAAAAAAAAAAAAAAAAAAGAGGAATGAGGTCTCAAACTCTTTTTGGCCATAGCATCCTCCCAATGGGAGGGAGTGCAGGCCCTGGGCCCCTGTGTGTGGGTGTGAATCCACCTGCAACACTTACCAGCTGTTTGAACTTGGGCAACTCAGCTCTCGGTGCCTCCGTTCCCTCCTTTTGTAAAATAGAGCTCACAATAGCGTCTACCACATAGGGTTGCTGTGAGGTTTAAATGGGGGGAATGTGTACAATTTGTCAACATGTTGGGACACTTTAAAAGTGGAGGGAACACTTAATAATCATGCCCAAACAATCGGTATAAGCCAAGACTGTCCCAGGCAAACCAGGATGTGTGGTGGCCTGAGGCCCCAATGAGGCAGTGCCTGAGACATAGCAGACATTTTGCACATACAGCTCTGTGTTGTTGTCCAACATGATACGTGTAGTCGTGTGGAAGGCCAGTCCTAACCTAGCTCAGAGTGGAGCTGCTGAGTGGTCCCCTCCCACCATCCCTGGACTCGGGAGGCCCCACAGCCCCTAGAACTCTGCAGTGCAGTTTGAAAACCTCTGAGTTTCCCTCTGGTTCTCCTGGACCATAATTTATGATTCCCTGACCTGCTGTCCCCTGTACCAGTGTCACCAGGTCCCTCTGACAGCACAGACCCAAATAGTCCCAGCCCCTCCTCACCCCTCCAGTGTGGAGTCACCCATCCTGATCTCAAATTTCCCATCAGCCCCTTGTCTGCTTGAAGATTCAGAAGAGAACATCAGCTGTTGTCCCTGTGGGCTGTCTGTGTTGTAGATGTCTCTTTCCCTCGCCCCATTTGGCATAGGGCACCCTTATATGCACAGGCGTGGGTATGGACCCCTTACATCTTCCTGAGAGAGTTCCTACTTAATTGATGGAGAAACTAAGGCAGGGTAAATGGCACAGCAGCTGGGGATACGGGGTCCTTCTGGAGTTCTCCCTCACCCTTGCCCCAGAGAGAAGGAAGGAGCCCTAGATGGGTCATTTCCCCAGCCTGGGAGGGGCGCTAAGTCCCCAGGAAGGGGCTTAGGATATGAGAGTTGGGAAGTGGGAGATGGCAGAGTATGTGTGAGGCTTCAGGCTGGGGAGAGCTGGTGAACTAGAGGATTAGGGGCCAGAGGGCTGGGTACTGGTGCGATTAGAAGGCCAAGGCAGGTGGGCGGGCCATTCCTCACTGTGTGAGAAAGCCCTCCACTGCCAGCGTCCAGGCGGGCTGCATGTGGACTTGGCCGCCCCTCCCCCACTGCGCTGAGCCCTCTTCTGGGGGCAGCTTTCAGGATGCTCCCTGCCTCCTGGCTCCCCGCAGGCCCCTGTGGCCCATTCACAGCCCTCATTCCTCCAGCTGCTCTTGACCACTCCCAGATCGCCCATGCCTCGAGCCCACCCAGCCTAGACCTCATCCCACTGCCAAAGTGGGCAAATCCAGGACACGAGTTCCTGGGGGACAGGGGAACTCCGGGGCCTTCAGCACATCATTAACAAGGAAATTGCATTTACAGGGCTAGTTTTCCTGAAAGCTCCAAACCACGGTGCTAGTGTGATCTCATCTCCCTTAGCAGACATCACGGGAGGCCAGAGGATACGATGCGTGCCCAGAGAGGGTCGGCCACACCGCCATGGCAGAGGTGTGCTCCCAGCTTTGCAGCAAGCGAATCTGGTCACGGGGCCCCACGGCCCTGCTGAGCTTCTGCCCTGCATTTGCTTCAGCCCACCACAGCCCCAGAGGAAGCTGGCCCGCTTTATATAGATGAGCACTCCTGGCTCGAGTCGTTCTACCCTAAATCACACAAACCATGCTCAGGGGCTGAGACAAGAATGGGATGTGCCTTGTTCCTTGCTGCCCTGAGTGGGGGGTGCAGCCTCCTTTGGGAGCTCTCAGCTTCCTTTTAGGGCAGTGGGACCCACTTCGCTCCCGCCTTCTGAGCACATACTCTCTCTTGCTCTCTCCTCTCTCCGTGTGTGTCTCCCCTGACTCTTGTGCCCCGTGCCCTCTGTCAGCCTGTCCCCATGCCCTCATCTTCCCAGGTGTTGGTCAAAAGGTGTCCTGTGTGTATTCATGGCGCCCAGGCAGCTGCCCATCCCTGCCTCTCCCCCCGCTCAGTCATCCTCTGGGCATCCCTGAGGCCTCATTATTAGGGTAGCAGTGACCCCCTATTGTCTGGCCTGTCTGCCCCTGCCATGAAAGGTAGAGTTTTGGCAGAGAACCCAGGCTCGGCCCGATTCCAGCTTGTTCTCTGCAGTCTGGAGCTTTACTGTGCTTGGGGCAGGCCCTGGTGGGGGGTGGGGGCTTGAGGAGCCACTGGGCAGCCCCTGTCACTAGGACAACAGCAGGGAGCCCTGGAGGGGGAGGGAGAGGAGGAGAGCAGGTGGTTCTTTGTCTGGCGCCTGATCCCAGCCCCCCCACCCCACAGCCCTCCCCAGCCGTGAGGCAGCCCCTGGGAGGGGATTGGTCCCTGCTCTCAGTGCTTGCAAAGCCGTTGGGCTCCCTCCCCCCAGTGAGACAGGAGAGACTCCCTGCTGTGTGGCAGACCCCTGCCCTCCTGCAGTCCCCTGGGGGATCTCCCCAGAACACAACCCACTGTAGCTCAACCAGAACCCCACCCCGCCCACCCAGCACAGGAGGGCCACATCAGGGCAGCCTAATGAGTCCCTGTGGTGGAGGAGGGGTTGGCACAGGGGGCTTGTAGGAATGAGAGGGATCCCAGACACCAAGGAAAGAGACTTTCCCTGGCTGTCATTGCCCTGTTTCCTCCCTAGGCTTCAGTCCCCTCATCTGAACAATAAAAGAGATCAGAACTCTTGGCTGTTTGGGCTCTTTCCTGCTTTAAAAATCGGTTTGTCCAGGCCTGTGGTCCTAACCACTTTGGCGGCTGAGGCGGGAGGGGATCACTGGAGCCCAGGAGTTAGAATCTAGCCTGGACAACAAAGTGAGACCCCATCATAAAAATAACAGCGATAGGCCAGGTGCAGTGACTCATGCCTGTAATCCCAGCACTTTGGGAGGCTGAGGCAGGAGGGATGCTTGAACTCAGCAGTTTGGGACCAGCCTAGGCAACATAGCGGGGCCTCATCTACAAAACATCAAAAACTAGTGGGATGTGGTGGTCGGGCCTGTGGTCCCTGCTACCTGAGAGGTTGTGGTGAGCTGTGATCGTGCCTCGGCACTCCAGCCTGGGTGACAGAAAATAATAATAACAATATTACGGCCGTGCTCGGTGGCTCAGCCTGTAATCCCAGCACTTTGGGAGGCCGAGTTGAGTGGATTGCCTGAGCCTGCGGGTTCGAGTCCCGCCGGGGCAACTTGGCGAGATCTCATCTCTACAATAAATTAAAAAATCAGCCGGGCGTTGTAGCGCACACCTGTAGTTCCAGCTACTTGGAAGGCTGAGGTGGAAGGATCGCCGGAGCCCAGCAGGTCGAGGCTGCGGTGGCCGGGAGCGGCCACTGCACTCCAGTCTGGGCGACAGTGAGACTCCAACTCAAAAAACAAAATAAAGAATAATAATAATTTCTGCTTAGGGTTGGACTGTGAACCTCCTGAGTCCACACCTTTCGTCCTTCAGTTTTGCTTCTGAGAAGCAGAACAACCCTAGAGGCTACAGGTCAGAGGTAGCCAGTCGTGGTTTAGAGGCAGCGCTGAGTTGCCTGCATGTGGAACCCTGACTCCGCCACTTGGCAGGAGAGTTGCTCAGCTTCTCCTTGTTAACTTTTCTGTCCATTTCCTCATCTGTAATATGGGGATACGAATAGGATCTGCCACATAGGGTTGCTGTAGTGGGGCAAAGAAATTCTGTTCCTCAAGTGCTTAGAGCAATGTTTATTCCCATGAAAACACAGCCAATATTAGGTGTTTTTATTCTTAAAGATCTTTACTGAGCAGCGAGGAAGTGAGTTTCCTGAAATACTTGATGGTGTGAACCAAACAGTTGTCATCCCTGAAACCTGGTATTTTGGCTTGAGGGCGGGGTGGAGGTGGGGAGGAATATGCAGATATTAAAATAGGCCTCATAAGTGACGTCCTTTCTTGAATTCTGGGGAGAATGGAAATCACCCGTGACTGAGTCTCCTGACTTTTATACCTAGATTGTCTTAGAAGCACTGAACATGGAATCCACTTTCCTAAAACAGTCTCCAGTGACCTTCCCTGGCAAAGGGGCAAGCATGGCTGTGACCTTCCAGACTCACTTGTCACGCACACACACACACCCTCAGTGTCTCTTTGCCTTGTCACATCTCAGCAGCTCACGGCAGCACCCCTAGGAGTCTTGGATGGGGAAGCACTTCGTGAACCGGAAAACTCTTGGCACTCACGAGTGATGATCCATGTTCCTTTCTGGCACGGTGTGTGCTGGGGTAGGCTGGGATGGGCTCCAGGAGGAAGGAGGGACAGAAGGGTTAAGGGCTTCCCAGGGCGAGGGGCATGAGATCCTGCCTTTTCTCACTGAGCCCATGAGGCTTTGCTTGGAAAATCAGTGCCCGTCTGTTCATCTGAACGTGTGCTGCTTACTCATCCGGCAAATCTCTGTTGAGCGTCGATAATGCCAGGCTCTGGGCTAAGCACTGGGATGAATCACGATGCCAAGCTGCGGGTCCAGCGAGAAGGCAAGAGTAGCCAGCCAGAGACCAGTGTGGACCGGCGGTCCAGAGGTCTGTCCAGAGTGTGAGGGGTGTAGCCTGAGGGAAGCCTCCTGGAGAAGAGGACATCTGGGCCATCAGAAAGGGTGAGCCGGAGTCTCCCTGGAAGATGAGGGAGGAAAGGGAATTTCAGGCCGAGGGTCCCACGTGCGCACAGGATAAAAGAGCACATGTGAAACACACGCAGACACATACATGCACAAAACAAAAACAACAGAGTGTCTGGGGGCCTGCCAGTCCTGCATGCATGGGAGGAGTCGGGGGGGCCATGGAAGACGACCAGTGCCAGGGTCAGAAGGACTTGCGAGGCTGTGCTCCCTGCTCCCCAGCCCTCAGGCATCCCCACTGGAGTCTGGTCCTTCCTCTCTGCCTAAAGATCTTCTGCTGAAACTCCTCCTCCTGCTGTCCTCTTCCATCCCAGACCTCTGAAGTTCCTCATCTTCCTCCAGTCATTGCCTTTTCACTCCTGCTTTCCTCTCCAGAAGGGAGGGCTGACTGGCGGTCATTTATGCTCGGTTTCCTTATCCACAAGAGACGGTTGGATTGGGTCCTCCAGGATTTCAAGTGCTTGTCCGTTCCTATTTGGATATTTCCCAGAGGCCCTTGGAAACCTCCCTGACACTGCCTGGGCCTCTTGGCAGAGGGCCTGTGCGGGTTGGTAGAAATTGGGGCACCTACTCGGTACTGAGAGGGGGTGGTACCCTGCTGACCCCGTTGCTGTCTGTGCTTCTCCCTCAGTTTGACCCTGGGAACACGGGCTACATCAGCACAGGCAAGTTCCGGACCCTCCTGGAGAGCCACAGCTCCAACCTGGACCCGCACAAAAGGGAGGTGCTCCTGGCCCTCGCTGACAGCCATGCCGATGGGCAGATCTGCTACCAGGATTTTGTCAACCTGGTGAGTGCTCTGGGGCCCTCGCCTCTGAGAGGGACCTGTTTGGGGGTTGTGGCTTAGACACATTGAGGGCCTTAGACAATTAGAGGCATCCATTGGCCTGCAGTGTTGAAAACGTCCAGGCTTCAACAAGTGAATATACCGCCAAGGACGTGTGTCCTCTGTGTCTCGCGGCCCTGCCTTTTGCAGTGTCCACCACCCTCGGAGCAGCCCCTGGCAATTTCAGACCCTCCCCTCATGGCAGCAAGGTGGCTGCAGCTGTTCTAGCCCTCATAGCCTCAGTCTGCACCACGTAGAAAGAAGGAGACTTATGGTAGCTCCCACACAAAGCCTGGGATTTTTTCCTTCCCACTGGCCTAGAGTGGGTCAGTAGGATGGGTGGACTGACTCAAACCAGTGAGCCCTGGTCCCAGCCCTGGAGCTGAGTGGTGTCAGTGCCACCAAAATAGGAAACTGGGAGTAGGGAGGAAATTGCTGGCAGGGGAATAGGTACTGGGGTGGAGAAGGGGACCTCCCTGGGGTCAGTGCAGCACCCCGTGGAGGCCAGAGTTCCTCAGACCTGCTGGAAAGTGCCCTGGGTTGTCGGAAGCTGGAGAAAGGAGGCTCAAGAGTCCTGTCCAGTGGCCTGGTGTCTTGGTGCGGAAACTTCCTCCTCGCTGAGGGTTGATGCTGTGCTATTTTGGGGGCTACTGTGGAGTGAGGTTCAGTGGGGCTAAGCAGGCAATGTTTACCCACTGTGGGATGGATGTGGCATCAGTAGAAGCTGCAGGAACAAGCAGGATGAAGACAGGATCAGAAGTTTTTGCTCGGTTTCCCTGTTGGCCACATGGAACCAATCAATCATCTCTCTTCATATCACCCATGTCGGGAGCAAGAGTGAATGAAGTGACTTGTGTGAAGTGCCTCATGTTCCTAGAGCCCAAAGGCACCAGTGACCAGGGAGCTGGCACCATGGAGCCTGGCATTGGGCCCATGAACTCTCTGACATGGATGCCCAGGTGGGGGAGATGTACTAACAACCTCTTGGCTGAGGGCCGGCCTCCACCTAGAGATTGGCAGGATTGCAGGGAGCTGCCATGGGGTTTGTAGGGGCGGGGGACTCTATTGCTGTTCATTGTAGACTCAGGGAGTGGGCCTTGTGGAGGGCAGGGGCAGAGCTGAGCTGTGTGGGGGAGGTGGACATGGTCAGGATTCATGGGATGGGCAGCAGGGTCGAGCCTGGTGGCTTGGAGCCCAGGTGCACCACCAGAGATCAGGCCACAGGGTTGAGCCTTCACAGACTCACCCACGGCCCCAGCACCAGCATGTCTGGTCAGTCACAGGGCAGAGTGGGGCATGCAGACCCATGAGTGGCCACTCTCCAGCCGGGGAGTCAGTAGAGCCTCTGTGTGAGCTCAGGACAGCACATTACTTGTCGCTGTTGGGGTTTCTCTGTTCCACTCTAAGCTGGAGCAGCCAGCACTGCCTGGTTTCACATGAGCAGGGCAGTCTCCCGAGACCAGGGACTCCCCAGGGAGAGAGCCACGATTAGAGCAGAGAGCTGAGGGCCTGGAGCCAGCCAGACCTGGGTCCTGCTCCTGGCTCTGCCTTTGCCACTCATATGGGAAACATCTTCTGAGTCTGGATTTTCCCATTTATAAATTGAAGCCAGAAGATACCCTCTTTGGGGTTGTTGCAAGGATCAAATGAGACCAAGTATTTGAGTGCTTTTGTTGTTGCTTGATGTTCTTCCACTGGGTAGATGCCTCTGCATCCTTCGTGTGCCTTTACCTGCCCTACCCCAGGCAGGACAAATCCACCTTATTCAGAGCTCCCACAGTGCTTGGCACAGGCCTCTCTCAGAGGACAGGCCACGTTGTGTTACAGCTGAGCGGTCAGGTTTAGCCTGATGTCCACTGCTGGGCCCGTGGTCCAAGGAATTTGTTGATCTTTCCCATGCCAGCGACCATGCAATGGCTGGGGTTGAGAGAACTGTGTCTCCAGGGCTTCCCTCCATAAGAAGGGTCTAGAATGCAGCTGTGGAGGGCAGGCAGGAGGCAACGGAGGCCTCAGGAGGCCGGAAGCCAGCAAGACTGCCTCTGGACTCTGGGAGTCAGGCTGACCGCTGGGGAGGCAGCCAGAGCTCTATGGAGGGTGGGTCAGGGCAGCCTCAGGCTGCTGAGGGGAGGGCCAGCCCTAAGGCAGAGCTCACCAGGCATTATAGTACCTGTGTAGGCACTCAGGAGTAGTGACTGGCCACAGGCACAGCTTTGGTGTCTGGTTCTGGGGGCCACTCTACAAACCTGTCTAACCAAGGGCTGCCCACCTTCAACAAGCTAGTGCGTCTGAGGACACTACCTTCAGCTCATCCTCTGGTTCTTATTCAAACTTCATCGCCTCCAGGAAGCCCTCCCTGACCGTTTTGGGACGGGATTGGGCTCCCTCTTTGGTGCTCCTGCAGCAGCCTTTACTCTGAACTGCGATTGCGGGCCACTTATCTGTCTTGAGCACCACTGTATCCCTGTGTCTGGTAATGTGCTTGACACTTAGTAGTTGTTCACTTCATTGCGCTGCATGGGTGATGAATGAGTGGAGAGAAGGAAGATATGGTGATTGCAAATAGACTCTGGCTGGGTGTGGTGGCTCATGCCAGCACTTTGGGAGACTGAGGCGGGAGAGTTGCTTAAGCCCCATAGTTCGAGACCAGCCTAGCCAGCGTAGCCAGACTTAATCTCTACAAAAAAATAAGCTGGACGTGGTGCGTGCCTGTAGTCCCAGCTATCTAGGAGGCTAAGGCGGGAAGAAGGCTTGTGTTCAGAGAGTTCAAGGCTGCAGTGAGGTGTGATCATGCCTCTGCACTCCAGCCTGGGTGGGAGTCAGACCCCGACTCAAAAAAACAAGTATAGATCTGGAACCTTACTTGGGTAGAACAAGGTGATTTCCTAAAACTTTTGGTGCCTCAGTTTCCTAATCTGATAGAATAGGGATGTTTTAGCTTAGGTAGACTCGTGAGTTTCCAGTGAGTATCCAGTGAGTCAAAACATGTGATGTGCTTAGACTAACCCCTGACACCTGGGGAGTACACATCAGTACTCAGTGAGTACTGATCTGTATTAACTACTAGTGAAGGAGGGGAATATGGAGTTAGGCCTGGCCTAAGGAGCTGGGAAGTGGGTGGGGTGCTCCCTAGACCCCAGCTCTGACCTTCTCCCCGCCCCGTTTTCCACACAGATGAGCAACAAGCGTTCCAACAGCTTCCGCCAGGCCATCCTGCAGGGCAACCGCCGGCTCAGCAGCAAGGCCCTGCTGGAGGAGAAGGGGCTGAGCCTCTCACAGCGGCTGATCCGCCATGTGGCCTACGAGACCCTGCCCAGGGAGATAGACCGCAAGTGGTACTACGACAGCTACACCTGCTGCCCGCCGCCCTGGTTCATGGTCACAGTCACGCTGCTGGAGGCAAGGACAGGGGCAGGGAGGGGGCTGCTCTCCCCTGGGGAGAGGGCCAAGAGGATGTCGAGCTCCGGGCGTGAGAGAGTGGGCGACATTCTTCTCCACCACAGGGTGATGGGTGAGGATCAAGTGGCAGTTGTCATTGCAAGTCAGATACCCTTATGTGTTATTATAACCCAGACTGCAAGAAGACAGTCCACAGAGCATTTTTGCTGCAGCAAAAGCCCCATAGGGCCACCCCCACCAGAGCAGCAGCAACAAAAACAGTGGCATGAGTTCCTTGGTTTGGGGGATTTAACCAGGCTAACTCATGAAAGCCAATTTATTTTTTTTATTTTTGTTTTCATTTTTTGAGTCGGGGTCTCACTCTGTCACCCAGACTGGAGTGCAGTGGCATGATCATGATGATCACGGCTCACGACAGCCTCAACCTCCTGGGCTTTGGTGATTCTTCCACTTCAGCCTCCCAAGTAGCTGGGTCTATGGGCATATGCCATCACGCCTGGCTAATTTTTTTCTTTTTTTTTTTTTTTTTTTTGAGATGAGGTTTTGCTGTTGCCCAGGCTGGTCTCAAACTCCTGGGCTCAAGCGACCCACCTGCCTCAGCCTCCCAAAATGCTGGGATTATACACTTGAATGCCACTGTACCTGGCCAAAGCCTTTTTTTTTTTTGGAGTTGGAGTCTCACTCTGTCACCCAGGCTGGAGTGCAGTGGCATGCTCATGGAGGCTGCAGCCTCAACCTGCTGGGCTCAGGTGATCCTTGCACCTCACCTTCCAAGTAACTGGAAATACAGGCGCACGCCACCATGCCTGGTGAACTTTTTAAATTTATTGTTGAGAGGAGGTCTTGCCAAGTTGCCCAGGCTGCTCTCGAACCCCAGAGCTCCAGCAATCCTCTCACCTCTGCCTCCCAAAGTACTGGGATTACAGGCATGAGCCAACCAAAGCCAATTTGTTTTAGTTCCTCCCCCGGTGGGTAACATGGACCTTTGCTCCCTTGAGGCTTCATTTTCCCACCTGAGAATGGAGTAACCAGACCTGCCCTCCTTCTCCCAGGACACCTCTATTTAAAGTGATGGAATGGGGCCAGGTGCGGTGGCTCAAGCCTGTAATCCCAGCACTTTGGGAGGCTGAGGTGAGAGGATTGCCTGAGCTCAGGGGTTTGAGACCAGCCTGGGCAACTTGGTGAGACCTCATCTCTACAATAAATCACAAAAATTAGCTGGGCGTGGTAGTGCGTGCCTATAGTTTTGGCTACCTGGAAAACTGAGGCGGATAGATGGCCAGAGCCCAGTAGGTCGATACTGGGGTGGCCATGAGTGTGCCACTGCACTCCAGCCTAGGTTATGGGGAGAGACTTGGAAGGCTGAGGCGGAAGGATCACTGGAGCCCAGCAAGTCGAGGCTGTGGTGGCTGGGAGCGGCCACTGCACTCCAGTCTGGGTGACAGAGTGAGACTCCAACTCAAAAAAAAAAACAACTGGGCTTGGTGGCTCAGCCTATAATCCCGTGCCTTTGGGAGACTGAGGTGAGTGGATTGCTGAGCCCGCGGGTTCGAGACCTGCCTGGGTTGCGAGACCTCATCTCTACAATAAATGAAAAAAAAATCGGCCAAGCGTGGTAGCGCATGCCTGTAATTCTGGCTACTTGGAAGGCTGAGGTGGAAGGATCGCCAGAGCCCAGCAAGTCGAGGCTGTGGTGGCCAGGAGCGGCCACTGCACTCCAGTCTGGGCGACAGAGTGAGACTCCAACTCAAAATAAATAAATAAATAAAATAAAATAAAATAAAATAAAAAATAAAGTGATGGAATGGCTATTGGTGCTTTCTGAACACAAAAGCATCACACAAATACATCTGGGAGGGAGTGTTTATGAGCAGGTAGATATGGGCTTAACATTTTAAAAGAACAGTCTCCCCTTGGGGAATCAGCTGTGCCCATTGTTATGCTAAAATTCTCCTGCTTATGCAACAGAATGCAAGAGTACCACTTGCTGTGCCAGTGCCCATGTGTGATAAAACCGAATTCTTCTGGTTGTTCGACTCAAGAACCTGTGCAGCCCACCCCGACTCCAGCTCCTGAATAGATGCTTGACTTCACTTGGAGATTTTATGATCTCCGCTGTTTCTCTTCCAAAGCCACAGGCCTAATTACCGCCTCTGCATATGTTCTTGTAAAGTTCCTGCCTAATCAGACGGCAGGATCGTTAAATTTCGTGGCATCCTTCTTCTCCTTCTTTTTTTCTAAATCAGAATATCTGGTCTGCAGGCCAGAGCTCTTCTACTTGTTGTTATGGATTCATCCAAGTACACGTTGAAGTTGCGATTTTTCTGAGATATTCTTGGACTCGTTCTTCAAGTGTTTACTGTGTGCGCCTATTTATTAACTTCTATTTGAGGACCAATAATAACGAGATGCCTTGGAAGCTGAATTTGCTGCCAGGCTACCTGCAGAGTGTTAGGTGGACAGAACAGCTCTTCAGAAAGCCCAGCAGGGCACAGCTGTCCGGGCCTAAGCCACTCCCAGGCTTAGCCCAGAAGGTTTTAACCCGACACTAATTATAGCTTCGATCTCTGAGTGTGTGCCAGACACCAGGCCAGCTCTTTGTGTACTTTATCACTTCTAGACCTCATGACCATTCTGGAAGTTTAGGAATTGGTACCCATTTTCAGGTAAGGAAACTGAGGACCAAATAGGTGAGGTGTCTCATACCTATAATCCCAGCACTTTGGGAGGAGGTGGTGAGAGAGATGCCTAAGCCCAGAGGTTCGAGACCAACCTGGACAACTTGGCAAAACCTCGTCTCTACAATAAATCAAAAAATTAGCCAGGAGTGATGATGCATGCCTATAGTTCCAGCTACTTGGAAAGCTAAAGCAGAAGGATCGCCTGAGCCCAGCAGGTGGAGGCTGTGGTAGCCGTGATTGTGCCACTGCTTTCCAGCCTAGGCTACAGAGAGACTTCAACCCCACCCCCCAAAAATAATAATAATAATAATAATTCCAATAATATGAACAGTTGATCAAGTGGTACCATATTTTGTGTCCAAATTGGTTCAGATTTCCAGAAGCCTCAGCTATGTAAACTGAAACCACCAATCTAGAAGAAACTGGAAATTGATCAAAAAGCTGAAATAACAATCTCAAAGCCCTTGAGCTAAAGCCCAAGGTTTTTGTCTTATATATAATTCTAGTAATCTGGCTTTCTGAACCCATAACAGAAAATAGAAGTGAGGACCAGGCGTGGTGTCTCAGGCCTGTAATCCCAGCACTTTGGGAGGCAGAGGCGAGAGGACTGCCTGAGCTCAGGAGTTCGAGACCAAGCTGAGCAACATGGCAAAACCTTGTCTCTACAATAAATATCAGCTAGGCATGGTGGCACATGCCTATGGTTCCAGCTACCTGGAAGCTTGAAGCAGAAGGGTCACCTGAGCCCAGTAGGTGGAGGCTGCAGTAGTGGTGTGTCACTGCACTCCAGCCTGGGCGACAGAGGAGACTCTGACTCAAAAAAAAAAAAGAAAGAAAGAAAATGGAAGGGACATAGTAGGAAGCAGCTAGAAGAGACCCCAATACTAGCCAGTAATAAGAAGTAGCAGCTGGGCTGTGCACAGTGGCTCATGCCTGTAATCTCAGCACTTTGTGAGGCCAAGCCAGGAGGATTGCTTGAGTCCAGGAATTTGAGACTAGTCTGGCAACATATTGAGAGGCCATCTCTTATATTTAAAAAATTTTTTTTAACTTAAAAAAAGTTGCAGGTGACAACCTGGTACAGTAGTGAGGGAAATGACAAAAGAAAATTTAAAAGCAGACCTGAGGCTGGGCTCGGTGGCTCAGCCTGTAATCCTAGCACTTTAGGAGGCCGAGGTGAGTGGATTGCCTGAGCCTGCAGATTCAAGACCCACCTGGGCAACTTGACGAGACCTCATCTCTACAATAAATCAAAAAATTAGCTGGGTGTGGTAGCACGCGCCTGTAGTTTCAGCTACTTGGAAGGCTGAGGTGGAAGGATCACCAGAGCCCAGCAGGTCGAGGCTGTGGAGACCGGGAGCGGCCATTGCACTCCAGTCTGGATGACAGAATGAGACTCCAACTCAAAAAAAAACAAACAAACCTGAATGTTAAAGAAATAGAAAAATTTGGAGCTTTAAGTAGATGAGCAAAACCCCCATCCTCCTGGGGTTGCTAGGAAAGATACCACTTTTTTTTTTTTTTGAATTGTCTCTCACTCTTACCTATGCTGGAGTGCAGCAGTATGATCCTAGCTCACCACAATCTTGGCCTCTTGGGCTCAGGTGATCCTTCTGCCTCAGCCTTCATAGTAGCTGGACTACAGGTATGCACCACCACACCTGGCTAATTTTTGAATTGTTTTATAGAGATGAGTGGTCGCTATGATGCCCAGGCTGGTCTCGAACTCCTGAGCTCAAGCAATCCTCCCGCCTCAGCCTCCCAAAGTGCTAGGATTAATAGGTGCAAACCACCAGGCCCAGCTGATATCACTCTTACAGTCCAGATCAATACCTGAGATATCCTTAAACGTTTATGCATATGCCCTGATTAAGAACCCAGGAACATAAATGATGTGTTTCAGGAAGAGTCCCAGGGAAAAAAATAGTTAAAATAAATGCCTTTTGGGGCTTAAACAAGTATGCTTCAGTCATGTGCAAAATCAACTTATGTGGAGTGTTGGTGAGGATGTGGAGAAATTGGAACCCTTGTGCACTGATGGTGGGAATGTAAAATGGTGCAGCTGCTATGGAAAACAGTCTGGCGTTTCCTCAAAAAATTAAACATAGAGTTACCATGCGATCCAGCAATCCCACTTCTGAACATATCCCCAAAGAACTGAAAGCAGGCATGAGAAGAGATACTTGTATACCCATATTCATAGCAGCATTATTCACAATAGTGTATCACTGGAGAAATGATAAACAGAATATGACATGTACATACAATGGCATATTATCAGGCTTAAAAAGGAAAGTCGTCTGGGCATGGTGGCTCATGCCTATAATCCCAACACTTTCGGAGGCAAAGGCGAGAAGATTGCCGAGTCCAGGTGTTCAAGACCAGCCTGGGCAAATTGGCGAGACTTTGTCTGTACAATAAATAAAAAATTAGCAGGACATGGTGGTATGCACCTGTGGTTCCAGCTACCTAGAAGGCTGAGTCAGAGAGATCGCCTGAGCCCAGCAGGTCGAGGCTGTGGTGGCCGTGAGCGTGTCACTACACTCCAGCCTGGGTGACAGAGTGAGACTCCTACTCAAAATCAATCAATCAATCAACTGGGCAAGGTGGCTCAAGTCTGTAATCCCAGTACTTTGGGAGGCTGAGGCAAGAGGATTGTCTGAGCCCAGGGGTTCGAGAGTAGCCTGGGCAACTTGGTGAGACCTCATATCTACAAAAAAAAAAAAGAAATTAACCGGGCGTGGCAGCATGCACCTGTGGTTCCAGTTACTTGGAAGACTGAAGTGGAAGGATTGCCTGAGCCCAGCAGGTCAAGGCTGCAGTGGTTGTGAGCGTGCCACTGCACTCCAGCCTGGGCGATAGGATGAGACTCCAACTCAATAAACAACCAAATAAATAAAATCAACCTATGTGAAATGTATCGTCCCCCAAGTGGCTGTGTGAGTTATTACTGGAATTAAAGTTTAAAATCCTCTAAACCTTTCCTGCTTTGCACCGAGGATGTATGGACAGAGAGGCCCCAGGGCCACCTGGTGACCATTTGACAACACAAAGTAATCAAACAGCAGTGATGGTTGAAAGCTCAGCTGGGCACAGGCCATGGGGTGTCCCGCCTTCTCTGAGAAGGAAAGATGATAATGTCCTGTAGGGATTCCCACTGTTTGTCAGGATGGTTCCTGGGCAGTGCTGCACCTAGTCACAGGCCCTCTCCATTCTGTGCTTTCCTCCAGGTGGCCTTCTTCCTCTACAATGGGGTGTCGCTGGGTCAATTTGTGCTGCAGGTAACTCATCCACGTTACCTGAAGAACTCACTGGTTTACCACCCACAGCTCCGGGCACAGGCTTGGCGCTACCTGACATACATCTTCATGCATGCAGGGTAAGTACCTGTCTTCTTTTGCTCTATCAAGTGTCCTAGGCCGGACACAGTGACTCACATCTGTAATCCCAGCACTTTGGGAGGCAGAGGCGAGAGGATTGCCTAAGACCAAGGGTTCAAGACTAGTCTGGGTTACTTGGCAAGACCTCATCTCTACAATAAGTCAAAAAAATTAACTGGGCGTGGTGGCACATGCCTGTGGTTCCAGCTACTTGGAAGGCTGAGGTGGAAGGATCGCCTGAGCCCAGCAGGTCGAGCCTGCGGTGGCTATGAGCATGCCTCTTCACTCCAGCCTGGGCGACAGAGTGTGACTCCAACTCAAAAAAAAGAGTCCGTACAGAAAAATAAGTGGGGCAATCCCCTCAGATCCCCTCCCATTGTGGGAGCTTTTCTGTTCTCTCACAAAATCCTGATCAGCCACTAAATTTATTGTCCATATTTGTGTGTGAGCACCCCTATAAGTGAAATAAAGGACTAATTTATTGAAATCACCGTCCTAGGCTGGGCACAGTGGCTCACACCTGTAATCTCAGCACAATGGGAGGCTAAGGTAGGAGGATCACTTGAGGCCAGGAGGTCAAGGCTGTAGTGAGCTGTGATCGTGGCATTGTGCTCCAGCCTGGGTGACAGAGTAAGCACCTGTCTCAAAAAAAAAAAAGAAAGCACCTTCCTTCCAGGTGGTCTCCATATGTGATGAGGGTCTTCTTGAAGACCTCTGGCAGCAGTAATGATAGTTCTGTTTACAGAGCCCTGTAGCCTCTTTGGGGGCTAGAGCACGATCAGTTCTCACTGGTGCCTCCTACTTCATGAGAAAGGCCTACTGGCTGTCCAGGTCACCATCCAGGTCCAAGTCCCTTGAAGAGCAGCAGTCTTGACTAGAGACTGTTTCTATGTAGTAGAGACACTGAATTAGGAGAGCAGAGACCCTGGACACCGGACCTCTGTGGTGTCTTTTACAGCCTCTCCAGAGATGCAAAGGAGCTCATGTTAGCCTGGGAAAAACTCCAGGGATACTTGACCCTGGAGTTGGAAAGGGAGGAAGGGGAGCACTCTGGCCCCAATGGCTCTATCATTCCTGTTCCTCAGCAGAAAGACTCACAGTAGCCAAGAGGAAGTTGTACTGTGAGCCTCCCTGCCTGCTGAGCCTCTAAAGCAGGCACAAGAGCCAACCCTAACCAGGTACACCTGCTTGGGAGGGTGAGGTGACCTCTGGGTGGTTGCTGATGTATGTCTCTGCTCTGGGTCAAAGGGGACCATGGTACAGGCATGTACCTTGTGTGACTTGTCCCAGGCTTTGACCTCCCAGGGCTAAGGAGAGGGAGAGAGGGATGTCATGCTTCTGTCCTCTCATAAGTCTGGAGACAACAGAAACGGGTCTCCCCTGCCCAGCTGCCCAAGCCAGTGGCTGCACATGTGTTGGACTACCTGCCATCTTTCCAGGATTGCCCTCTGACCTCCTTGGGTCCCTCAGGGTGAGGAAGGAGACTAGCCAGAGCCCCCAAAGCTCCCTTGCTCCATTCTCTGTCTCCTGGAACTAAAGGCGGTGTGCGCACAGTGGGCAGGGCAAGATGCCCTCACTGAGGTCCGCAGGGGTAGTAGCTGTGGGCCTTTCTCTGGGAAAGGTCCCAGAGAATGCTTCTGATGGTGCAGTGCCTGCCTGGAAGAGCCCTGGAAGGGTTCTCCAGGTCTGTGGATTTTGAGGGAGAGGCAGCAAGAATAGGTACACCAGAAGACAGGAGATAGGGATAGCTGGTCAGCATCTAGGGAGATCCCAGCAAGGTGACCCGTCACTCAGAGACACACTGTGGTCTGGGCATCTGGAAGTTGGTATGGTAAAGAAGAGCTCGGAGTAGGGGGCAGAAGCCCCAGTTCTCCTCACCTGGCCTCCCCTAGTCTCAGGTTCTGAGGCTAGAAAACAGGACATGGGCTCAGGAAACCTCGAAGACCCCTCCAACTGTGAGTCCGATGCTGTCATCCAGCCCCTTTCCAGTGACGACTTCTGCCACCTCTAATCTCCATAGAAGGCCTTAGCTAGCAGTCAGTGGAGGGTAGAAGATTCCAGCATGGTGGAATTCAGGACACAGCCCACCCTGTCTGAGCTACCTTGCAGGTGCCCTCCTGAGCAAGCAGGTACCCATGTGACGCATAGGTCCTCAGCATAGCACAGTCAGGCCTCCAGGCAGGGCCC
This sequence comes from Carlito syrichta, assembly GCF_000164805.1. Taxonomy (NCBI): domain Eukaryota; kingdom Metazoa; phylum Chordata; class Mammalia; order Primates; family Tarsiidae; genus Carlito; species Carlito syrichta. Next base: position 49,938 of record NW_007087195.1, on the reverse strand, counting down.
TGCAGACTCATAGTAAGGCTGGGATCCAGGCCAGGGCCCAGACTTCTTGTTACAGGCTCTGTTATTCCCTAACTGAGACCCTCCCCAGGGAGCTACCCAGGTACTATAAGATCAGTTTAAGTGAGAGAAAGGGTATTAAAGTGCTTTGTAAATGACAAAACACACCAGTGATTTAGTAACAGTCATGTCATGATCTTTTCTTTTAACATATACGCTGGGCTAGACACCCCACATGTTTAGCATCAAGATCTGGTCACATGTGTCTAGTACTGTACTGAGGAAGAGCAAGGAAACCTGGGGCTACATCTTCTAACCCTGAGAGATTTGGAGCAGAACAGGTTCCTTCCTCCCCATTGAGACTTCAAGGGAAAACTGAATGATTAAGTTACAAGAGATGTCTTTAATACCTGCACTTGTGGTTTTTTTTTTTTGAATTGGAGTCTCCCTCTGTCAACCAGATTAGAGTACAATGGCATGCTCACGGCCACCGCAGCCTCAATCTGTTGGGTTCAGGCGATCCTTCTGCCTCAACCTTCCAAGTAACTGGAATTACAGGCATGTGTCACCATGCCTGGCTAATTTTTTGATTTATTGTAGAGACAAGGTCTCGCCAAGTTGCCTAGGCTGGTCTCGAACCCCTGGGCTCAGGTAGTCCTCTCGCCTTGGCCTCCCAAAGTGCTGGGATTACAGACGTAAACCACTGCGCCAGGCCCAGCTACTGATATTTAAAGAAAAGGATGTTCTCAAAAATAAGTGCAGGTAGCTGGGCATAGCAGCTCATGCTTGTAATCCCAACTGTTTGGGAGACCCAAGTTAAAGGATCACTTGAGTCCAGGAGTTCAAGACCAGCCTGGGTAACATGGCAAGACCTTATCTCTACAAAAAATCTCAAAAATTAGCTGGATGTGGTGGTGCAATCTCAGCTACTTGGGAGGCTAATGCAAAAGGATCGTTTGAACCCAGGATTTGGAGACTATGATTGTGCCACTGCTCTCTAGCCTGGGTAACAGAGTGAGACCCTGGCTCAAAAAAAAAAAAAAAAAAAATTCAGTAGCTCTTACAAATAGAGCCAGATCAACTTCCTGGCCTGGTGAATGGAGCAGGTCAGGCAGGTTGGCGGCCTGGACTGTGGTCTCAGCCAGGCCACTAGCCAACCATGAGACTTTAAACCAGTCACTACCTGCCTCTGAGCCTCAGTGTCTTATGTGTTAACTTATGGAGTTGCTGGATCTTGCCTGTGATTAGTCCCTGTCACTGTGGCAGGCAAAACACTGCCGGTCACTTCCCAGGTCCTGCACCTGCTCCTGTCCCAGCTAGAAGGAATGCTCTTTCCAAGATGGTCTCTGTGCATTGTCATTCCTCTCCCATGACCAAGAGCTCCTCAAAACCAGAGACAGTCTTTTTGTTGTTGTTGTATTTTTTTTTTGAGTCAAAGTCTCACTCTGTTGCCCAGGCCGGAATGCAGTGGCGTACTCATAGCCACTGCACCCTCGACCTGCTGGGCTCTGGCGATCCTTCCACCTCAGCCTTCCAAGTAGCTGGAACTACAGGCACATGCCACCATGCCCGGCTAAATTTGTGATGTATTGTAGAGATGAGGTCTTGTCAAGTTGCTCAGACTGCTCTTGATCCCATGGGTTCAGGCAATTCTCTCACATCAGCCTCCCAAAGTGCTGGGGTTATAGGCTTGAGCCACTCCACCTGGCCAGTTTGTATGTTTGAGCCAGAGTCTCACTCTGTTGCCCAGGCTGGAGTGTAGTGGCACACTCACAGTCACTGCAGCCTCGGCCTGCTGGGCTCAAGCGATCCTTCCATCTCAGCCCTCCAAGTAGAACTACAGGGCATGTGCCACCAAGCCCAGCTAATTTAATTTTATGTTTTGATTTATTGTAGAGAAGAGTTTTCGCCAAGTTGCCCAGGCTGGACTCGAACCTCTGCCCTTAGGCAATCCTCTCTTCTCTGCCTCTCAAAGTGCTGGGAAAACAGGCATGAGTCACTGTGCCTGGCCAAAACAATCTTGTTTACCGCTGGACCCTCTAGATCTTGGGAGATCCAGGTGTTTTAGTTTTTGTCATTGTTTTTGTTGTTGTTGCTGTTTTTGAGTTGGAGTCTTACTCTGTTGCCCAGGCTGGAGTGCAGTGGCACGCTCATGGCCACCCCAGCGTCAACCTGCTGGGCTCTGGCAATTCTTCCACCCCAACCTTCCAAGCAGCTAGAACTACAGGTGTGTGCTACCAAGCCTGGCTAATTTTTGATTTATTGTAGAGACTTGATTTTTGATTTATTGTAGGTCTTGCCAAGTTGCTCAGGTGGGTCTCAAACCTGTGGGCTTAGGCAATCCACCTGCCTCCACCTCCCGAAGTGCTGGAATTATAGGCTGAACCACCGAGCCCGGCCTATTCAGGTGTTTGTTGAATGAATGGGCAGATGGATGACTGTGGGCTCTCTGTCACAGGATAGAACACCTGGGACTCAACGTGGTGCTACAGCTGCTGGTGGGGGTGCCCCTGGAGATGGTACATGGAGCCACCCGAATCGGGCTTGTCTACATGGCCGGCGTTGTGGCAGGTAGGCAGGTAGGCCCTGTGCCCACAGAGCTGCATCTCCTGAGGGCTGACTGGGAGACCCCGACTGTGGGGTAGGGCAAGCCCCAGGTTTCCAGGGCATAGAGAGTCCAGTCTCCAAGGCTCCTGACTACAGGGCTGTCCTCTAGGCACACCCACCTCCCTGGGAGACTGGAAGGGAAGGGAAGGGGGATGGCCACCCCAAGAAGGACTTGTGTGGTGGGACAGGGGAGGAGGCTTTAGGTTTGGAACAGGCAGACTGACTGAGTTTCCATTTCCCACCGCCATGTGGTAGCTGTGTGAGCTTGGGGAAATTCTTGAGCCTCGTTTGGTTCCATTAAGCTTTATTTTATTTTATTTTTGAGTTGGAGTCTCATTCTGTCGCCCAGGCTGGAGTACAGGGGCACACTCACGGCCACTGCAGCCTCAACCTGCTGGGCTCAGGTGATCCTTCCACCTCAACCTTTCAAGTAGCTGGAACTACAGATATCGCCACCATGCCTGGCTAATTTTTTTTTATTTATTGTAGAGATGAGGTCTCGCCAAGTTGTCCAGGCTGGTCTCGAACCTGTGGGCTCAGGCAATTCTTTCACCTCAGCCTCCCACAGTGCTGGGATTATAGGTGTGAGCCACTGCCATTAAGCTTTAAAAGGAGACACGTGAAATCTGCCTGCAGGGTTGCTGCAGGGTTGCCAGGAGGTAGAGTGAGGCCACAGATGGAACAACAGTGCTCAGTGAGCCGTGCAAGGGCACAGTGAGATCCCTTAGGGGCATCAAAGAGGTAGGGAGCCAGGATACCCTGGCCAGGGCAGCACCTGTCCCCAAAGGGAAATCTTGCTTCTACCCAGAGCAGCCACCATCCTCTTGCTTGTCCCTGATGATGAGATCCTGGCCTAAGAGGTTGTGTGCTATCACTCCATCTGAAGCAATCTGGGGCCTCCAGCTGACCCGGACACCTGTGGAGCTGTGGCGGTGATCACTGCTTCATGAACAGTGGCCAGGGTGACTTCCAGTGAACCTTCCACCTCTGCCCCATCCCCAGTGGGGGGTGAGGTGGGGAGAGTGAGCTGGGGTGGGCAGGGTGGCCTTCAGCAGGAAAAGCCTTCCCAGCTGGGCTTCTGAACGTCAGATCTCCCTCATGATGTTTCCAACTTCATTGCTTTTTTTTTTTAACAAGGTTTGCCGCCTCAGCTCTTCAGCTTGACAGCTGTGCCCAAGGGAGCTTTGTGTGTATGTTTAAGTAAGATCTTAATCCTTTCTGAGTGGCATTAAAGTTGTCATCAGGAGAGCCGGGCAGCGTCAGCCTTGTAAACAACAGGCAGGCAGGGTCCCTGGGAGTAACTGAAGTGGTTTCAGAAATCAAAGAGGAAAGGGTCCCACCCCACCCACTCAAGGCTGGTCTGCTAGTTCCTGAACCCTCAGCCTGGGAGATTCACGAGGCATCATCTCCTTTGCTTCTCTATGCCCTGAGGTTAAAAACTCTGCCACCTTGGACAGCGCCCCTGGAGCCTGTCCCAGAATCCAGCACCTACCATGTCCTTGAACAAAGGTCTAGTGAGCATCTCTACGTGCCAGATTGGCTCAGCCACCCACACCCCCCCTAGACCTGACATCTGGGATTTACAGCCCCATTTTCCACACTCAGATACCCAGAGACCTAGATGTTAAATGGCGAGGAACAGGGAAGACACACGTAACACGTGCAGTTCGTATTCAGTCACATGGGAGTGCCAATAACCTAGGAAACAGATGTAAGATGCAAAAGGACTCAGACATCACCCAAACCAGGTGACACGCCATGGGTGACAGTGCAGGCATCACCTCCCAGTGATGACAGTGCAGGGTGGGAGGGTTCACAGACAGAAGCAGAGCTTGTCAGTTCCGTGGGCGTGTGGGGCTGTGTCATCAAGCAAATGGCATGCAGTTCTGAGTCATTGATTAGACCAGAGGGCACTCTGGTCTCCACATATCATGCCATTGATCTCCAGGATTCAGTTGATTGATCTTCCTCGGCTGCCCACTCTTTCCTCCTCTGCTTGTCCCCACTCTGAGAGGGGAGCCTGTTTACAGCCAACCATCGACCAGATAGCCAGCAGGTATCAGTGCAGCCGTGCACAGGCTGCGTTTAATGCTCACAACAACTCCACAGGGCAGGCACTTTTACTCTTCACCTGACACAGACTCAGAAACTGGAACTTAAAGGGCTGAGTGACTCGCCCAAGACACAGCTCAGAAGTGGTGGAGGTGGGCCCACACCCAGGCTGTTTGCGCCCCGCCCCCGAAGCTGTGCTCTCAGCGACTACCACAGAGTGAAGAGAACCAAAATGTGAGGCCCGGCACAATGGTTCGTGCCTATAATCTTAGTGTTTTGAGAGGCTGAGGTGGGCGGATCACTTGAGGCCAGGAGTTCAAGACCTGCCTGGGCAACATAGTGAGGACCCCATCTCTATTTAAAAAAAAAAAAAAAAAATCAGCCGGGCTCAGTGGCTCAGCCTGTAATCCCAGCACTTTGGGAGGCTGAGGTGAGTGAATTGCCTGAGCCCGCGGGTTCGAGACCCGCCTGGGCAACTTGGTGAGACCTCATCTCTACAATAAAATAAAAAATAAGCTGGGCATGGTAGAGCGTGCCTGTAGTTCCAGCTACTTGGAAGGCTGAGGCAGAAGGATCGCCGGTGCCCAGCAGGTCAAGGCTGTGGTGGCCGGGAGCGGCCATTGCACTCCAGTCTGGGTGACAGAATGAGACTCCAACAAAAAAAAAAAAAAAAAAAAAAATCAGCTGGGCATGGTGGGGGCATGCCTGTAGTCTCAGCTACTCAGGAGACTGAGATGGAAAAATCGCTTGAGTCCAGGAGTTCGAGGCTGCAGTGAGTTATAATTATACCACTGTACTCCTGCCTGGATGTCAGGCCCTGTCTCAGAAAGAAAGAGAGAGAGAGAGAGAGAGAACCAGAAGTTAGGCTTTATGTGTGTGAGCAGATAATTTATTACCAGAAACCAAGGGAGGATTTCATAGATATCTGGCCCTACTCTCTAATTCCTGCCCAATGAAACTATTCCATCCAGGCACGGTGGCTCACACCTATAGTCCCAACACTTTGGGAGGTGGAGGCGAGAAGATCGCCTGAGTCCAGGGGTTTGAGATCAGCCTGGGCAACTTGGGGATACCTCATCTCTACAATAAATCAAAAAATTAGCTGGGTGTGGTGGCACACACCTGTAGTTCCAGCTACTTGGAAGGCTGAGGTGGGAGGATCACCTGAATCCAGCAGATTGGGACTACAGTGGCTGTAAGCATGCCACTGTACTCCAGCCTGGGCAACAGAGTGAGACTCCAAGACCGTCCCATTTTGTAACAAGTATAGCAAATTTCTGCTGAGCAAGCGTGGTGCTCCAGGCACTTGATAAAGGGTTCACAGATGTTACTGCTTGTATTCATCACAGTGATCCTATGAGATGGGTACAGGTAACCCCCATTTTACAGCCAGATCAGAGAGGTGAAGTGACTTGCTCAATTTGCTCATCCAAAAAGGTGGTGGGACCGGGGTGGAGACCTTCCCAAGCCCCATGCTTTAACCAGTGCTTGAAGCCAGTGTGTAGGCTAGCAGTTATATGGTAGACAGTTTCTTAAATAGATCACCAAGCCTTTAGTATAGATTCTACAGGTTATTAACCATGTGGGCATCCCCAGAGCCTAGCACAGGGCTTGGCACCTGTTAGGCATTAAATATTTGTAGAATAAATACATAAATAAATAAAGTTACATTGCTTAAAGATAGATGTTCTGCTGATTTCTATTTAGATTTTTTTTTTAAGGGAGATGTTAGAGAACACCTGCTTTACAATGTTGTGACCAGGCATGGTGGCTCATGCCCGTAATCCCAGCACTTTGGAAGGCTGAGGCGAGAGAATTGCTAGTTTGTGACCAGACTAGGCAACATAGTAAGACCTTGTCTCTACAAAAAATTCAAAAAATTAGCCAGGCGTGGTGGCACACACCTATAGTCCCAGCTACCCAGAAGGCTGAGGCAGAAGGATCGCCTGAGCCCAGGAGGTCAAGGCTATGGTGAGCCATGATTGTGCCACTGCACTTCAGCCTGGGTGATAGAGTGAGACTGACTCAAAAAAATAAAAATTAAAAATGTTCCAGAGGCCAGGTTTAGTGGCGTAGCCTGTAATCCTAGCACTTTGGGAGACCAAGGCGAGTGGATTGCCTGAGCCCGCAGGTTCGAGACCAGCCTGGGCAACTTGGCGAGACCTCATCTCTACAATAAATCAAAAAACTAGCTGGGCGTGGTAATGCATGCCCATAGTTCCAGCTACTTGGAAGGCTGAAGCGGAAGGATCGCTGGAGCCCAGTAGGTCGAGACTGTGGTGACCGGGAACGGCCACTGCACTCCAGTCTGGGCGACAGAGTGAGACTCCAACTCAGAATAAAAAGAAAGTTCCAAGCCGGGCTCGGTGGCTCAGCCTGTAATCTCGCGCTTTGGGAGGCTGAGGTGAGTGGATTGCCTGAGCCCGTGGGTCCGAGACCCGCCTGGGCAACTTGGCAAGACCTCATCTCTACAATAATTCAAAAAATTAGCCGGATGTGGTAGTGCGCGCCTGTAGTTCTGGCTACTTGAAAGGCTGAGGTGGAAGGATCGCTGGAGTCCAGCAGTTTGAGGCTGTAGTGGCCAGGAGTGGCCACTGCACTCCAGTCTGGGCAATAGAGTGAGACTCCAACTTAAAAAAAAAATAAAAAAAGAAAGTTCCAGACTAAAATTATTGCAGCTGTATATTATGGCAAAGTCATCAATTTATCCAAGTTCTAGTGTGAACTTAGAATTTTTGAGGGGAATATTCATAGCCTAACTAGAACTAATCTCATGGTCTGCTGCTGGCCAGAGGTATGATGTGTCCCTCCAGTTTGTCATTTTCTTCTGGTCCTCTGCCCCCATGACCTCTGTGGAACTCATGCTGGCCTTATCTGTGTCTGTTAGGTTTATAATAGCTTATGAAGGAATCCTGCCTGGCCCATGTTTCCTGCCCTGGGGTGACCTTCATTACTATATTTATATGTGTACCCCCCACCATGTTGTTCTTGGTCTCTCCCAGCCACTCTAGTCCAGGGCAGGGCTCACCTACAGTAATTCGAGGAACTTCATACCACAAATGCAGGGCAGGTGAATCTAGGCTGCTCCCTTCAAGATCCTAGAACGTTTATGGGTCGATCCAATAAATCAGCTGCTATCCTTCATAGCTGATCAAGATGAGAGGCAGAAACTGGGAGAAGTGGGTGTTTAATCTGGTGTCATGGAATCAGGGAGGGAGTCAGTGTATTCACCCAAAAGAACTCTCTCCCTGACAGTACAACATGCTGAGAGTTTATACTCTGTAGGCCCTCACCCACCCACCAGACTGAATTAACAAAGGCATGACTCAAGGTCTCCTAATCCCTTTAACCTCCCAAGATTGAATTAAGAAGGACTGTGGGCAGTTTTGGCTCGACCCCAAATCTAATCAGTTTCTTTTCTTTTTTTTTTTTTTTGAGTTGAAGTCTCACTCCATCGCCCAGACTGGAGTGCAGTGGCCGCTCCCGGCCACCACAGCCTCGACCTGCTGGGTTCCAGCGATCCTTCTGCCTCAGCCTTCCAAGTAGCCAGAACTACAGGGGCGCGCTACCACGCCTGGCTAATTTTTGATTTATTGTAGAGATGAGGTCTCGCCAAGTTGCCCAGGCCGGTCTTGAACCCGCGGGCTCAGGCAATCCACTTACCTCAGCCTCCCAAAGCGTGAGATTACAGGCTAAGCCACCGAGCCCGGCTCTAATCAGTTGCTTAAGGGAGGTTGGAAAGTTACAACAATCAAAGAAGCTACCTTGCTTCATTTTTTTTTTTGAGTCAGAGTCTCACTCCGTCGCACAGGTTAGAGTGCAGTGGAATACTCATGGCCACCCCAGCATTGATCTGCTGGGCTCCTGTAATCCTTCCACCTTAGCCTTCCAGGTAGCTGGAATTACAGGTGCGGACTACCATGCCCTGCTAATTTTTGATTTTTTGTAGAGACGAGATCTCACCAAGTTGTCCAGGCTCGTCTTGAATCCGTGGGCTCAAGCAATCCACTTGCCTCGGCCTCCCAAAGTGCTGGGACTACAGGCTGAGCCACTGAGCCCAGCCTACCTTGCTAAATTTAAATAAACAACTTAGAATCAAATACAAGAGATTTAAGAAACCCCTGTTGCCAGAGCCTTGGCTTGTGACAGAACCAGGATCTGAGCCTCAGTCCCTGGACTTGGATCACTGAATTTCTGATCTGGAAGGAACCCTGGAGGTCCTGCCAGTGGATGGCATGTAGCCCTCCAGGCCTTATCTCCACACAACCATCTATGCTCTGCTCATGGGTCAGGGCATCCCGGAGAGGTTTCCTTTGAGAAGAGGGTTTCGTTGCTCACATGTTGGAAAGCCTAAGACCTCCTCATTTCACAGATGTGAAAACCGAAGCCCAAAGAATTCAGAGGTTGTGCCCAAGGTCGGACAGCCCACCAGCCATGCCCCCCTCCATACTCCTGCCACAATCCCAAACTGACCCCTGACCCTGGGGTCAGAACTCTGAGCCATGGGTAGGGTGAGGGAAAGGTCACTGTGTGCAGGCTTGACCCAGGCAGGGGCCCTCCCCTGCCTGCAGCAGCCCTGATGTCTCTCTGCCCTGGTGGACCATGCTGGGGCAGGGATGAGGGAGCAGAGGCTGGGCCGGTTTGTACGGACCTGCTAGGAGGAGAAAGACCAGCCTACGCTGGGGCTTCCTCTGTCCAAAAGGTAATTAATGAGGAGCAGCTTAGGCAGTCAGCCCTCCTCACAACCCTGCAATGCAGCCTTCTTAGATGGTCCCGCCAGGAGAGCGTGGGAAACCTTTGTCATGCAGATCCTGTGTCTATTTGTTTGCCACCCTGGGATTTTTTTTTTTTTTTCTACTGTTATATATGGCTGACCCTGTGGCTAGGCAGTAAAGAAAAAAAAGAAAAAGAAAGTTATCTGACAATAGATCAATACCTAATTAAAGCCAGAGAGAAGGCATGAAAGATTTATAGTTGCCCTGGGAGGGGAGGAGGACTTGGGAGTCCTCGGTTCATGACAGCTTGGGTTTTTTCTGAAAGATTACATCCCCTTTGAGACTAAGAATTGGTTGTGGGGCTCTCGTTCTTGAAGGATCTCAATGAGCCGAGGGGCCCTGTTAGAGGTGGGGTGGGGGAGGTGGGTGATGTTATCAGGGGCTTTCCATGTCGGGTCATCATGCTTTGGGTCCTGGCCTGGGCCCAACCTCCTCCTAACTCCTGGATCCTCCACCCTGATAGAACCTGCAGAATTGGCTTGCTGCCTGTCCCTCCTCTTCAGCGACTAATTGGCTCAGGAGCCCGAGGGCATTTTCCAGTGGTAATTTTTGCACACTCACCCGGGCCAGCCACCTCTCAGCCTCTGAGCCCTGGGCTCTACCTCCTAGTTATTTTTAGTCTCCTGTGTCCTTTCCCTGGAAGCCAAAGCATTGATTACTCTCAAATGAGACCAGAACAATAAATTTCCCATCTTCTCTCTGCCCAGCTTTCCTCCCAGGACAAAAGTTTCTCATCCCCCAGACCAGGCATCGTGTACCCTTCCTTTCCCCTAGAGGGTATGACATCATCCTCTTTCTGTCTCTCTTTGGATGACTTTTCAAGGACATTTTTCCTTCAAAGAAACCCCACTCAATAGACCCTGTTGGCCTTTTGTGACTTAGCTCAGCTGGAGGAGGGGTGGAGGTGACGCCAAACATGTTTCTAGATGCTGCTGAGCCGACAGTGATGGTAGGGAGTGGAGGTCAACCTCTGGACCCGTTTGGGGAGCGACTGCTCTAAAAGCAAGAGCACAGGCTTTGGTCAAGAACACAGTTTTGTGTCAGGCAGACCCGAACTCAGATCCTGATCCAGAACTTCCAAATGGGATTCGACTCAGTTTCCTCATCTCTGCAATGAGGCTCCTAGCCCCCACTTCAAAGGGCTGTCTTGAGGTTGAGGGAAGAATACATGTAAGATGGTGACACAGTGTCTGTGACCTGGTATCCACTAAGTGGCAGCTGTTTCTGTGATAACCACCACGACTATTTTTGTCATTGCTCCAGCACCCTGAGATAGCATAATGTTAGGCAGAGGTGGGTTGAGAGGCAGATGACCTGGGTCATAGTCTGAGTTCTACTTTGGACAAATCACTTCCCCACATCCCTTCTCTTTTTTTATCTTTATTTTTATTTGTTTTTTAGAGATAAGGTCTTGTTCTATACCCAGACTAAAGTGCAATGGCACAATCATAGCTCACTGTAGCCTAGAAGTCCTGAGCTTAAGTGATCCTCCAACCTTAGCCTCCCAAGTAGTTGGGATTACAGACATGTGCCACCATGCCTGGCCAAGTTTTTTCTTTATTTCTTCCTTTTTTTTCTAGAAATGGGATCTTACTATGTTGGCCAGGGTGGTCTTGAACTCTTTGGCTTCAAGCAGTCCTCCTGCCTCAGCCTTCCAAAGCGCTGGGATTAACTTCTCTTACTTGCATCTTCACTTCCCATCTGTAAATAAGAAAGTTGAATCAAATAGTTCTTTCAGTCAGAAATTAATCCTCTAAGAAATGCATGGGAAACTCCAAGGTAACATATTCCAAGAGATGGAGCCTCTTGCCCTGGGGTCTTACCATCAAGGCTGCAGAGCCCAAGGCCTGGGGGAGCCTAGCTCAGCACATTTGAGAATTCTCACTGTCTTTCTATACCAGGGTCCTTGGCGGTGTCTGTGGCTGACATGACTGCGCCAGTCGTGGGCTCTTCTGGAGGCGTGTATGCGCTCGTCTCTGCTCATCTGGCCAACATCGTCATGGTGAGCACCTCCCGTCCACAGTGTGCCCTTTCTTGCCCTCTCCTCTGCCATCATTGGGCCCGATATTAATCCACTGGAGCTGCCCAACCCAGGCCCGTCAAGTGCCAGGCAGACCTGGCTGGGAGCAGAGTTCATACACACTCTCACTCTCTGCAGGCCCTTTTCAGGTGGGTGCCTTCCATGTGCAATTAGTGTTTTCTCCATTCACGGCTTGGCCCAGGAATGTGACCATTTTCCTATTCTATGTCTTTCCCATTTTGTGACTTTGGAGTGTTTTAATTTGACCACGAGTGTACAAGGTCATTGGAATTGCTCATTTGTCATAGCTTGTTTGTTTTGTTTTTCTTACTCTGTTGCCTAGGCTGGAGTGCAGTGGTGCGGTCATAGCTCACTACAGCCTTGAACACCCAGTCTCAAGTGATCCTTTCCCCCTAGCCTCCCAGGTAGCTAGGACTGCAGGTTCTCACTGCCACACCTGGCTCATTTTAAAAAAATTTTTGGCCGGGCATGGTAGCTCAAGCCTGTAATCCCAGCACTTTGGGAGGCCAAGGTAAGAGGATTGCCTGAGCCCACAGGTTCAAGACCAGCCTGGGCAAGTTGGCGAGACCTCATCTCTACAGTAAATCAAAAAATTAGCTGGGTATGGTAGCGTGTGCCTGTAGTTCTGGCTACTTGGAAGGCTGAGGCAGAAGGATCACCTGAGCTCAGCGAGTTGATGCTGGGGTGGCCATAAGCATGCCACTGCACTTCAGCCTGGGCAACAGTGAGACTCCAACTAAAAAAAAAAAAAAAGTTTGTAATCGGTGTGGCGGCTCATGCCTATAATTCCTGCACTTTGGGAGGCAGAGGCAAAAGAATTGCCTAAGCCCACAGATTCCAGACCAGCCTGGGCAACATGGTGAGACCTTGTCTCTACAATAAATCAAAAAATTAGCTGGGCATGATGGTGCATGCCTGTAGTTCCAGCTACTTGGAAGGCTGAAGCAGAAGGATCACCTGAGCCCAGCAGGTCGAGGCGGCAGTGGCCATGAGTGTGCCACTGTACTCCAGCCTGGGTGACAGAGTAAGACTCCAACTCAAAAAAAGAAAAATTACTCCAAGGCTGGTCTCCATCCTCATCTACTTGGGTGAACATCTTTTCCAATGTGGTTTGAGAATCTTCCTATAATAAACACCTTTGTTTTTGTTAATAAATATAAATAAATAAAATTTAAAAAAAATTTTTGTAGAGATGAAGGTCTTGCTATGTTGCCAAGACTGGTCTCAAACTCATGGCCTCAAATGATCCTGGCACTTTGGACTCCCAAAGTGCTGGGATTGCAGATTTGAGCCACTATGCCTGGCCTTATTTTCATAAACTGTTAAAATTAAAGGGACCTTAGAGATTATCTCATCACAGTTCCCAAGTAGAGAAGGAGATTCTATGAGGTTAAGTGATTTGTTGAAAGTCACAGTCAAGTTTGTGACAAAATCAGAACTTGAACTCATATCTCCTAACCACCATTCAAGAGTTGTTCCCCCATACCAGCCTCTCATCACTCCATTTCTCTTGCTTCTTGTCTTTTCCCAAAAGGCATAATAATGGGGTGGTGAAGAGCACAGGCTATGGAGCCAGTCAGCCTAGGTCTGAATCCCAGCTACCCACTTCCTAAAGCGTGACCTTAGGCAAATTACCTAAGTGTTTTGTACTTCAGTTTCTATATCTGTGAAATGGAATGATATGCAATAAGTGAGATAAAGTGAAAATAACCACTTAATATAAATGCTAACTTAATTCCTTACTCCTCACAGAAGAAGCCAGGGTGGGCTCAGACTAGACTAAGTCTATCTTGAAGGCAAGAAACTGGAATGCATCTAGTAGTCTTAGAGGATGTCAAAGTCCTTGTTTTGGAGGAAGTCTGATGTCTGAAGGGGGAGTCACTGGTGGTGCTTGGCTAACCCTGCCTGATGCCGCTGCTGGCTTGGGATCCTCTGGATCTTTCTCATGTTTCCCCAGTGCCTGGCCATGGTACGTGATGCCCACTTGGTATTGGTGAAGGAAGGAAGGAGAGGGGGAAGGAAGTCCAGAAAAGGCATAACTTCTCTTTGGGGCCCTCCTGTTCTCACCTGCTCCTCCATCACTGTCTTCACCCACGTAGCAGGTGTGTGAATGTTCAGTGATCACAGTTTTGGGAGTTTCTGAATTCTCCCATGTCTTTCTTCTTATCAGTCATACTGTCATCTGCCCTGGTCCCAACCCCATCTCTTTTCTTTTCATCAAAATCCCCACTGTTCATTGAGAGAGAGAAGAGAGAACACAAGAGGGAGAGAGGAAAACAAAGGAAGAAAGAAGAAAAGAGAGGAAGAGAGGAGAGGATAGAGAAAGACAGACACTCTGCTTGCTACTGGCCTGAATTTTAGCAACTTCAGGCGAATGCTCAGAGAGAGACTGTGGGTGTCAGGAGACGTGTGGGACCAGAGAGCCTCTGTGTGTGTGTGTGTGTGTGTGTGTGTGTGTGTGTGTGTGTGTGTGTAGGTGTGTTTACACACTCATGCAGTTCAGTCTGCTGGAAACCCTAGCGCATGGGCTGCCTCCCCTGGCCCCATTAAATGGGTCATTCTGTATCGGTGCCACGTCTTTCCCCAGACACAGCTTTTCCTCTGAATTCTGCCTCCTCCTTCCCCCTCCCCCTGCCCCAATTCCTTTTGGAAGGGGAAGAAATGCTAACCTAACCTTCTCCCTCCCGCTCTGCCCAAGATGTGAATATGTGTAGGGGTGATGACAAGCACAGCTGAGAGGGAGCACGGGAAAGAAGAAACAAGCAGGGAGTTCATAAAGATGTCCTGTTCTCACCCCTTCCCTCACCTCCTGGGAAACAGCCCTGATGCCCCAGAAGTTCCCATGGTGAGGGCAGACCACCCAGGGACCGTGGGGCGGGGCATGGGGTTCGAGGGAGGTGTGGACACAGTGTTGTTCCAGTGTACACTTGTTTCTGGCAAGTGGCCCATGGCCAGTGGCTGTGGAGATGAGCAACCCCATCTGAGAGTGCAGTGCCTTCCCAGAAACACATGGCTCTCCCTGGCCAACTGGGCATTTTGCCATCTCCAGAGCATGATGTGTAGGTAACGCTTCTCTAAAAAGTTGTGTGGTGCCTATCGACAGTGAAAAAAAACTCATTTTTCTCACTAGGGAGGTCGGTGTCCCTTTGTCAAGAGACCACCTGTACTCAAATTAGCTCAGTGCCAAGCAATTCAGAGATACAGTGGGTTGACCCATATGAAAGTGCCATTTTTGGAGGCCACAGGCTTTTAAATAGTGGCAATTTCATATGGTACAACCTAATAGATATATGATTGTTTTCAATTCCAAAATGAAGATTTGGAGTGTATGTGTGTATGCACTCTTACACACACATGCAATAAACACCTCATCAGAACAAAAGACAGAAAAATCATGGACTTGACAGTCAGAAAATTGGGTTTGAGTACCAGTGTCACCATCTTAACAGCTGTAAGTCTGTCACCCTTAACTTCTTGGGGCCTTGATTGTCTCATCTGTGATCCTGTCTTCACAAGGAAGTTGTTAGGAAGACATGAAAAAGTGGACGTGAAGATGCTTTTCACATGGCAAATCACCATACAGCTGTGAGGTACCATGTGTCCGTATGCATGTATGTGTTTATATTTGTGTATGTCACTTTTTATCTCTATCAATTCTGCCTGTTATCTATACAGAGATCAATCAGAAAGTGTGTCCTTTTTTGCCACATATACATCACAGAGAGGGGTTGAACACTACTGCTTCCAGGACTGTTTAACCCAGCGATTCTGCCTTAAATGAAAGTATGTCTTATTATTCGTAAAAACACGTTGAGTTTCAAAAAGCTTGCAGCTTACATCAAGGAATTAAATTCAGGAAGTATTTCAACAAAAGATCTGAAATGCAAACAGACCTACAATCAAGCCTTCTTATTTTAAACACTAGAAATGTAAAGATACACCTAATTGAATAATTTATTAATGGCCTCCTGCTGGCCAGAGTTCCATTTTTATATGTACAAGATATTTACTTACACTTTGCTCTGTATAATAGATGTTTTCCCAAAATGTTTGCGATCTGAATTTTCACAGATTGAACTGTATCGGCACAGCACAAAGAAAGCTTGTTGTCTAAAATATACTAAAGATTTCTGTTATAAGGTTTACTTTATTTATTTATTTATTTATTTATTTGAGTTGGAGTCTCACTCTGTTGTCCAGACTGGAGTGCAGTGGCCGCTCCCGGCCACCGCAGCCTCGACCTGCTGGGCTCAGGCGATCCTTCCTCCTCCGCCTTCCAAGTAGCCGGAATTACAGGCATACGCTACCACGTCCGGCTGATTTTTTGATTTATTGTAGAGATGAGGTCTTGCTGCCCAGACTGGTCTCGAACCCGCGGACTCAGGCAATCCACTCACCTCAGCCTCCCAAAGGCATGGGATTACAGGCTGAGCCACCGAGCCCGGCTTAAGGTTTACTTTATTAAGTAAAAGATCCTTTTGTAAGACAAACAGTCACTCCCTAATTTACCTGTGTTGTGCAGTCACGTTTCCTGGGTTGGGTTTTCTTGAAATCATTTGACAAAAAACTGTTTCTTTTTTTTTTTTTTTTGAGTTGGAGTCTCACTCCATTGCCCAGACTGGAGTGCAGTAGCACACTCCCAGCCACTGTAGCCTCGACCTATTGGGCTCCAGCAATCCTTCTGCCTCAGCCTTCCAAGTAGCCGAACTACAGGCGCGCACTACCACACCCGGCTAATTTTTGATTTTTTTATTGTAGACATGATGTCTCGCAAAGTGGCTTGGGCGGGTCTCGAACCCGCGGGCTCAGGTAATCCACTCACCTTGACCTCCCAAAGCGCTGGAATTACAGGCTGAGCCACCGAGCCCAGCAAGAAACTGTTTCTACCAGGGATGTATAAAGCTGTATTGGAATGGAAGCTCCCTACCTGGGTTTCGGCCTCTGAACTCTTACCTGGTTGGGTGAATGAGATGCTGAGGGGACTGTTTACCGACTTGTTTGCTGCGGGTGAGTTACTGTCTCACTCTTCAAGGCTCTGGGAGAGAATGAAATTAAAGGGCCTGCCAAAGGTTTGTATTCCCCAGGGGCCCGCAGACTTCTCAACATTTATAGCAGCAGCCGTGCTACCTGTGTGGGAGATTTTTTCTGCTCTCCTGTCGTTTCAGTGTGCTCATTTTATTGGAAGGAATCGTGGATAGGGAAAGCAAGGCAGCTGGTGAGAAGGGGTGACTTTATAGTTTAACTCCTCAGCTGCTGCTGGGAAGCAGGTCAAACTGCAGAGGCTGCAGCTAGGACGGATGGCACAGGCAGATGGAACGTGACTTGTTCTCTGGAGTGGGGGTGGACAGAGCCCTGGACTGGGCACCCTGTTGACTCCCCATTCACTCACTGTGACCTCAAAGTAGCCCTCCCGGATCCTCAGTTTCTTCTTCCCTCAGATGCAGGGCAGAGGGATTGGCTGGATCAGGTTGGCTAACTCCACTGTTTTAGGGACCAGGCAGGGGTCGTAAACTCATGAAGCTGGCCTGGGTAGTACTATAGCAAAGCCAGAGCACCCAGCTTTAGTTGTGTGAATCTGGATTTTTTTTTTTTTTTTTGAGTTGGAGTCTCACTCTGTCGCCCAAACTGGAGTGCAGTGGCCGCTCCCGGCCACCGCAGCCTCGACCTGCTGGGCTCCGGTGATCCTTCCTCCTCAGCCTTCCAAGTAGCTGGAACTACAGGCTCACGCTTCCATGCCCGGCTCATTTTGATTTATTGTAGAGATGAGGTCTCGCCAAGTTGCCCAGGCGGGTCTCGAACCCACGGGCTCAGGCGATTCACTCACCTCAGCCTCCCAAAGGCGCAGGATTACAGGCTGAGCCACCGAGCCTGGCTCCCAGGCTGGTCTTAAACCCCTGGGTTCAGAAAATCTTCTCATCTCCTCCCAAAGTACTGGGATTACAGGTGTGAGCCATCATGCCCAGCCTCAGAGGGTTTTTAAGAGGAAGAGGGATATTAGAAGTATCCTGTATCACTTCTGTTTGTAATTGTGGTAAATGCACATAACATAAACTTTACTATCTTTTTGGAGGGGGCGGTTTAGAGTCTCATCTCACTCTGTCGCTCAGGCTGGAGTACAGTGGCACGCTCACGGCCACCACAGCCTCGACCTACTGAGCTCAGGGGATCCTTCTGCCTCAGCCTTCCAAGTAGCTGGAACTACAGGTGCACGCTACCATGCCCGGCTCATTTTCTGATTTATTGTCGAGATGAGGTCTCGCCAGTTTACCCAGGCTGGTCTCAAACCCCTGGGCTCAGGCAATCCTCTCGCCTCAGTCTCCCAAAGTGCTGGGATTATAGACTTGAGCCACCATGCCTGGCCAAAAATTTACTACCTTTTAAAGTGTACATTTTAAGTGTACAGTTCAGTGCAATTAAGAACATTGTACTTTGTTGTGCAACTGTCACCACCATCAGTTGCAGAAATTTTTCATCTTGCAAAACAGAAACTCTGTGCCCATGAAACAGTGATCCCCATTCCCTCCTCCCCCAGCCCCTGGCAACCACCATTCTACCTTCTCTATGGATTTGACTACTCTAAGGACCTCATATTGACCGGACGTGGTGGCTCAAGCCTATAATCCCAGCACTTTGGGAGGCTGAGGCAAGAGGATTGCCTGAGCTCAGGTGTTCAAGACCAGTCTGGGCAACTTGGTGAGACCTTGTATCTACAATAAATCAAGAAATAATGTGGTCATGCATGCCTGTGGTTCCAGCTACTTTGAAGGCTGAGGTGAAAGGTTTGCCTGAGCCCAGCAGGTCGAGGCTGCAGTGTCTGTGAGTGTGCCACTACACTCCAGCCTGGGTGACAGAGCGAGACTCCAACTCAAAACAAAGCAAAACAAAAAACTCATATTAGTGGAATCATACAGTATTTGTCTTTTTGTGACTGGCTTATTTCATTTGGCATAATGTCCTTATGTGTTGTTGCACCTGTCAGGATTTCCTTCTTTTGAGGCTGAATGATATTTCATAGTGTGTATATTATTATGTTTTATTTCTCCATTCATCCATTAATAGAGGTTCTTTCCACCTCTTGGCTATTGTAAATACTGCTGCTATGAATGTGGGTCTCTGTAATGTCCCATCGGTGGACATTATGGAGAGGCATCTGGCAAACAATAGCAGGGAGAACTTTCTGGTGGTGAGAACCTGTCACAGGATTGCCCAGAGGGAGGTACTGAACATCCGTCACAGGGGCTGGAGGGATGTCTTGCTGGCTACTTAACAGTATGTGCTCCCTTTGGGAACAGACATCCCATCAGGGGATTCTCAAGATTCCTCCCATCCTAGAGAGAAGCTGAGGAGAGAAGCTGAGAGAAGCTGAGGGGCCACCCAATGTCAGCTAATTGAGAGAAGCTCAGATTGGATTGCTAGACCCAGTGGAGGGCACCGACTCTCATTTTGTTCCTTGTCTCCTGGCAAGGGTCCGCTGGGCGGACTGCAGCAGATGATAGCATTATCCTGCCATCTGCTTCTTAGTGCAGAACATGTCAGCAAGGAAACTTTAGATTTTACACCTAAAGAGGGCCACGTGTTACCCACCTCACCTTCTGAGAAGAAGGGATTGCCGGTCAGTGAGGAGTAACAAGAAAGGGAGGTAGTGGGCAAGAAACCGAATGCCACAAAGTTTCTCCCTCCTTTCGGCAGCTCCTGTGTGTCCTGCTTGTTCGACAGAAGCTTTTACGGATGTTATTGTCCGTGCCAGTGTTTGGCGCCTCTGTAAAGTTTAACGTATGTTCCTGCAACCTCAAAGAAGTGCCAGACGTGCCCCCGAGCTGCTGCCAGGCAGCAAAGGCAGATTGGGTGGGTGAGAGGGAACAGAAGTTCTCCGGCCGTGCCCCACTGCCTCCTTCCCTGGGGCTGATGTGTTCCAGGAAGATTCTGGGCTCATTTCTGTTTGTGCGTGCGCCCTTCGTATAAATGGAATAGTGCTTTGAATGCACTGCAGGAGTGCCTCTCAAAGGAACCCTGTAGTGAAGTCTTTTGTAAAGTGAGAAATCCTTTTGTAAGGTGAATAATTGTGCTGTTTATCTGCTTTGGAGGTTCACAGTTTTCAGAGATTCTCAGGGGAGAGGGAGTTGTTTGAAGGCCATCTGGCCCACCCCTTCCAATGCCGGGTTCTCCTCAAGAGCGTCCTCTCCCAGTGATGTGAAGTCCCTGTTTGAAACCTTTAGTGATGGGAAACCCACGACCCCCACTCTCTCCCCCCACAAAGGATCATTCCATCTCTGGACAGTTCTGATTATTATTAGCAAGGGAAGCTTACCATGAGCTAAAAAGTCTCTCTCCAAAGTTTTCATCCATTGAGTCATCTGCTTGTAACTTACACTGACTTGGATGTGCCCTATTCTTTGTTGACTCACTTGCTATTTGACAATGACCTTGACTCCAGAGTCTTCTCTTCTTTGTGCTAAAAGATCCTGGCTTCCTCATGCATTCTTCATATGCAGGACTTTGATTTATTTTATCCTTCTGATGGCTCTGCTTCAACTTTGCTTGGTTTGCTGTCTTGCATCCTTTTGCAGTCTTGAAACCCAGCAATTAACGCAACTGTTGGATCTTGCCTGTCCGTGTTGAAGAGACAGGGATTCTCATCTCCCTAGATCTGGATTCCTTTCCCCTGTTAGTGCAGCTCAAGAGCTTTTTGACAAGAATAAATTTACCATTGCCTATAAGCTCAAAGTCATGTTGGTGTGTTCTGCCATTAAGCTCCAAACCCTTCATTCAGGATTTCATGGAGATTATTATTATTATTGAGTCAAAGTCTTACTCTGTTGCAGGTTGAAGTGCAGTGACACAATTATGAGTCACGGCAACCTTGACCTCCAGGACTCAGGCAATCATTCCTGCCTCAACCACCTGAGTAGCTGGGACTACAGGCACATGCCACCATGCTTGGTTTTTTTTTCTTTTTCTTTTTTTTGGTAGTGACAAGGTCTTGCTATGTTGGCTAGGCTGACCTCAAATTCCTGGGATCAAGCAATCCTCCCACCTCAGCCTCCCAAAGTGCTGAGATTTACAGGCGTGAACCACTATGTCCAGCCAAGATTACTTTTTTTTAATGTCGGATTTTCTTAAGCAAGATACACCTACAGAGGAGTGGTCTAATCTGGAACTAACAAAACTTCTCCTTTTTCCCTAGAACTGGTCAGGCATGAAGTGCCAATTCAAGCTGCTGCGGATGGCTGTGGCATTGATCTGTAGTAAGTACCAATGGGGCAGGCTGGGGGAAGACAGCCTGGCACTAAGCCCTGGAGTACAAAGATGGCACAGTCCCTGCCTTTCAGGGGCTTGTGGTCAGGAAAAAAAGTGGGACATGTCAATAATGGACAACAAAGTGGAGATGTTGTGAGAGCAATCTGTCCCACTGCGCTGCTCATAGCCCTTCTTCATTGTTTATCTGTCCGTTTATTTAAATGCTTTTTTCAGCCAGGTGTGGTGGCTCATGCCTATAATCCCAGCACTTTGGGAGGCCGAGGTGAGAGGATTGCCTGAGCCCATGGGTTCGAGACCAGCCTGGGCAACTTGGTGAGATCTCATCTCTACAATAAATAACAAAATTAGCTGCGCACGGTGGCACGTGCTTGTAGTTCCGGCTACTTGGAAGTCTGAGGCAGAAGGATCGCTTGAGCCCAGCAGGTCGAAGCTGCAGTGGCCGTGAACGTGCCTCTACACTCCAGCCTGGGTGACAGAGTGAAACTCCAACTCAAAATAAATAAATAAATAAATAAATAAATAAATAAGCAAGTCGGGCTCGGTGGCTCAGCCTGTAATCCCGCGCCTTGGGAGGCTGAGGTGAGTGGAATGCCTGAGCCCGCGAGTTTGAGACCCGCCTGGGCAACTTGGCAAGACCTCATCTCTACAATAAATCAAAAAATCAGCCGGACATGATAGTGCGCACCTGTAATTCCGGCTACTCGGAAGGCTGAGGCGGAAGGATCGCCAGAGCCCAGCAGGTTGAGGCTGTGGTGGCCGGAAGTGGCCACTGCACTCCAGTCAAAGGTACAGCATGGACAAAGACTTAGGAGAGCGAGGGGTTACAGACTGAGAACTCAAAAAAAATAAAAATAAAAAAAAAGAGTGAGGGATCCTGGCAGGGAGCTGTTTAGTGAAACTAAGGAATGAGGTTGAGAACCGTGTGTGATTGTTGTCAGAAATAAAGCTAGTGAGATAGTAGGGTCAGATCATCAAGGGGGCTTTAAATGCTAAGAAAAAAAATGTATTTCACCCTAAAGGCACTGGGGCTCATGGGGGGCTTTCAACAAGGTTTTGAAGGATAGCCAGAATTTTAGAAAACCAGTCAGGCTACCAGTGGAGAATGGGTTGGGGATGAGATCAGAGGCCAAAGGGCTCCTTCTGAGATGGAAAGAGAGTCTGAACAGAGCAGTGCAGGCAGGAAGATAGAAGAGGAAAGAACGTTCTCTCATCTGTTCTCCGAACATTCCTGCTGAAAGTATTATTAGACTTAATTCACAGGTAGACTCCAGGCTCAGAGCATTAAGTTCTTCGGCCAAGCTCACCCCATTAAGAGATGATAGGCTCGGTGGCTCAGCCTGTAATCCCGCGTCTTTGGGAGGCTGAGGTGAGTGGATTGCCTGAGCCTGTGGGTTCGCGACCTGCCTGGGCAAGTTGGCGAGACCTCATCTCTACAATAAAAATTAAAAATTAACCGGGCGTGGTAGCTCACGCCTGTAGTTCCAGCTACTTGGAAGGCTGAGGCGGAAGGATCGCCAGAACCCAGCAGGTCGAGGCTGCGGTGGCTGGGAGCAGCCACTGCACTCCAGTCTGGGTGACCGAGTGAGACTCCAACTCAAAAAAAAAAAAAAAAAAAAGAGATGATAGAGCAGAATTCAGAGCCAACCTGTGCCGATTCTGAGGCCCTACATGTTAGCCAGGCTGGGCAGTGAGCACCTGAGAACGTGGGTGGAGGGTTAGGCCCTTGAGGACCCCACTTTAGTCCACTTTTTCCTTCCTTGCCTCTGACCCCATGACTTTCAGGCAGTGATTCTGCCCTGACCCTCTGTGGGGCTCTCTGGATCCCAGTTTCCCAGAAGGGGTTGGAGAATCTCTAATCCCAGAAAGACATTCCAGCCTTAAAACCCGAGGGTTCCTTGAATCAGGGTAGTAGGGTGCAGTGGGATGGGGGTGAGCATAGCTTCTGTGTTGGCTCAGACTCTGAGTTTGTCTGCTTTTGAAGAAGGAAAGAGAAGCATGAGTCTTGTTCTGTTGGGTTTTTTTTGAGTTGGAATCTCACTCTGTCACCCAGACTGGAGTGCATTGGCACGCTCCTGGCCACTGCAGCCTCAACCTGCTGGGCTCCAGCGATCCTTCAGCCTCAGCCTTCCAAGTAGCTGGAACTACAGGCACGCGCTACCACACCCAGCTAATTTTTTGATTTATTGTAGAGATGAGGTCTCACCAAGTTGCCCAGGCGGGTCTCGAACCCGGGGGCTCTGGCAATCCACTCACCTCAGCCTCCCAAGGCGTGGGATTACAGGCTGAGCCCCTGAACCCGGCTATGAGTCTTGTTTTTAAAAATCCAGCCCTAGGTAGGCTTCATGAAAACTGAAATGCTGTTTTGGAGTTGGAGACTATTGTCTTTCAAACCTCTTTTATCAAACCCAGGACCTGGTGGTTAAAGGCTAGAAGGATGCCCTAGGGCCTGGGCTGGGGGGGGGGGGGGGGGGGGGCAGATCAGCTGTCCCTGGCTGCTCCTTTTCCGCCATCTATCGGTCATCCTTAGAGATGCAGGCCCAGTCCAGAAGGCTGGGCAATCCCCATGGGAAGGAAGGTCCCTGGAGGTTCTGGCTCCCTGGAGTGGTGAGGGTGGATAGAGTACACTGGCTAATTAAATGGGAGCTGGACAAGTACAACATTCTCCTCAGAGGGCTATCTTTCAATCTGTCAAATTTGCCCTGGTTTCCTCATCTGTAAAATGGGAATAAGAATGCCTACCCTAGGTATTCTTTAGGTGGTAGATGATGAGATGGTCCAGGTTCTTAGCACCCATCCTTTCAAGAGACTCATCCGCATTTGATTGACCAACTCAAGTAGCTCACACAAGAAGTGTGGGTTAGAGATCGGGATGGAGCCAGTTTAGAATCTGTTAAGGAGTAGTCAATTGCAGCAGTGTGTTGGGGCTAAGGGTAGAGTTCGCATTACTTCCATTCCTTTTTTGACCTTTCTCTCCCTCTGTCCGTACCTTCTGACAACAAAAGCACTGGCTCTGGGAGTTTTTGAGGATTTTGAGATAGTATATAAAAACACTTTACATGCTGTAAAGTGCTGGGCCCATACTGAAGTTGTCAATGTTTGACCGGTGCAGCCTTGGTACTTAGAGGCTGAGACTTTATATGGATAGACAGATGAGGAAACTGAGGTTTGAGGGCTTTGGGGCTTCTACACGAGCTGTCCTCTCTGCCTGGAACGCTCTTCTCAGAGTCTTCTCGTGACGAGGCCTGTCAATATTCAGATCTCAGCTCAAATGCTGCCTTTTTAGGGAGGTCTTGCCTGACCCTCAAACTAAAGATTGGTACTGATTTTACATCCCCATGGATGTGTCTCTTCCTGAAATTACTGCATGCATGCTGCTGTTTACCAGTTCATTGCCAGACCCCCTATACTCTGGGAGAATGGAGGTTCGTCTTCTTCATCACCATATCTCCAGTGCAGACAACAGTCCTTGGCCTCAGAGACAGAGAAGGAACGCATGGGTGGCCAGGCGAGTGGGTGGCGTGCAGGCCTCTCCCTCAGCCCCTGCCTAGGGGCCTCCAGTGACTTCTCTCTGCTTCCTCTCCTTGCAGTGAGCATGGAGTTTGGGCGGGCAGTGTGGCTCCGCTTCCACCCGTCGGCTTATCCCCCGTGCCCTCACCCAAGCTTCGTGGCGCACTTGGGTGGCGTGGCCGTGGGCATCACCCTGGGCGTGGTGGTCCTGAGGAACTACGAGCAGAGGCTGCAGGACCAGTCGCTGTGGTGGATTTTTGTGGCCATGTACACCGTGTTTGTGCTGTTTGCCGTCTTCTGGAACATCTTTGCCTACACCCTGCTGGATTTGAAGCTGCCACCTCCCCCCTGAGGGCTGGGGCCCGAGATGGGGGAGGGGAGGAAAAAGCATCGTCCAAAGGGAGCATCTGCATTCTTTTTTCTCATCAGCAGCTCAGTGGGACCGGGCGGGCAAGGACAGAAGACTCTGGCTGCTGTAATAGCTGTGCTTAGATTTGAACAGACAGTGGAGGCCCTTTCCTGAATAGCACCTGGCGGAGGAGTCTAATGTAGCTGCTTTCATGTTTTAGGCTGTTCTGATGACATCTGGCCAGGGTGAAGTCCTGGGGTGCCATCCCCCTGTGTGGGGCTTGGTCCATGTAGTCAGGCATCTCCTTTCGCTGCCACAGAGTGAGCAGAAGCTTCTCCGTCATCCTCTACCCTGAGAGACCCTGAGAGACCCTAAGAGACCCTAAGAGACGTGGGAAGACCTGAGGGTTGTCAAAGCCAGGCAGGCCCTTCTCCAGTCCAGAGATTGCAGGCCAGTGTCCCCTCTATAGCTGCTGGGTCTGGAGCTGGGGTGAGAAGAGGGCCTATGATGGACATGTCGACCCTGCCCTGGGTAAGACCAGAGTGCACTCCTGTGCCTGTCAGTGAACACTGGAGCAGAGCCTCTAGTGCCTGGGCTGGGCAGATGCTGTGGGCTCCAGGCCCCACTTTTGCCCTAGGGGTGCCCATTGAGAGGGACCCAAGCAGGGGGCAATAAACTTCTTCCCAAGTTCTAACCTAGAGAAGAAGACCCATGACTAACTTTGAACTCCTCCTTCCTTGTCTTCCTGAATGTTGACATCTCACACCAGGACCCTAGCCTCCATGCCCTGCCTTGTTTGGGGGTGTTTATCTTTCCTTCCACTGCCCTGACCCTACTCTGCCTCTCCTTTGGTTTTGGAAGGATTGTTTTGATGTGTGTGTGTGTGTGTGTGTGTGTGTGTTTGTATGTGTGTGTGTGTGTGTGTGTGTGTGTGTGATGGAAAAGACAATGTGAGGCAAGTCAGAACCTGCAGAGGAAGCAGGATGGGGGCGGTGGGCTGCGTGGGGGAGGTCATGAGAGAGAAGAAGTTGCCAAGGGATGGGAGAATGTGGTGTGCCGTAGTGGCTGAGGGTCCTTGCTTTTAGCAAAGTTTGCCCCTTTCTTTCCCATCTCCTGTCCATTCCAGGCACCTCCCTGAGCATCACTGTCCATCGGGACAAATGTCAATACTGGAGAGACATCTTGGGGCCATTCCAAAGACCCTTGGGATGCTGAGGTTTTCCTCACCTTTGCCAGGTTCTGTCCCTCTTTCCCTATGGGATGGCCTTCATAGCCAAAAGTGTTCTGTTCTGTTTCCCTTAGGAGAGAAGGAGTTTTGAGGAGTGCAAGAGAAGCTGGGGTAGGAATATTGAGGCCATGTGTCCATTTGAGCTGGGGGGACTGGAGGCTCAGTAAGAGGAATTTTAGTTTAGGTGGAAAACTTGTTGGGTGCGTGTCAGAGGTGACAGCAGCCAGTAGACTCGGAGGCTTGGAAATGAGAGAACAACTGGGCGCAGTGGCTCATGCCTGTAATCCCAGCACTTTGGGAGATGGAGGTGAGAGGATTGCCTGAGCCCAGAGGTTCAAGACCAGCCTGGGCAACTTGGTAAGACCTTGCCTCTACAATAAATCGAAAATTAGCTGGGCATGGTGGCACATGCCTGTGGTTCCAGCTATTTGGAAGGCTGAGGCGGAAGGATTGCCTGAGCCCAGCAGGTCAAGGCTACGATAGCCATGCTCATGCCACTGCACTCCAACCTGGACGACAGAGTGAGACTCCAACTCAAAAACTTGGAGATGACCATCAAGTCCACCCCACCCATTTCACAGATAGGAAAACAAAGTCATAGAAATAACCCCCTAGCAGAAGCTGATGCAGACCCCGAGTGGAGAGTGTGAGGAGGATGACCTTTGACAATGTGTGTTATTCCTCTTTGAACTCCCAGCTCCTGATAGCTTAGAAGGACAAAGAACCCCAGGC
Organism: Carlito syrichta; assembly: GCF_000164805.1. Lineage (NCBI taxonomy): Eukaryota > Metazoa > Chordata > Mammalia > Primates > Tarsiidae > Carlito > Carlito syrichta. The sequence continues at coordinate 23,392 of NW_007087195.1, read as the reverse complement.
CTGAGAGGCAGACGGGCTGGGTCTGTGCAAGAACAAGGACAGGAGTGTGGCAACTGTCCTCCACCAGCCTCGTGCCCAGGCAGAGTCCAGAGTCAGCCAGGCTAGGCATTTGGGCTCTTTCTGTCCCAGTGACTACATGTAAATAGGGTCTTCCTACCCAGGGACACACCACTCACCTTGGGGCTAGGCCAAGCCCTTCCCATCTTTGCCCAGTGCTAAACAGATTGCCCAGCTTCCCACATATGGCTCCTAAGGTCCTGCTTCCCTTGTGCCAATGCTGTGCTGAGGACTGGCAGCCTGAGGCCACACCTCTGGCAGGGTTGCATAAGCCCAGGGCATCTTGCTGTGCTCTGCCTGCCCTTCTCTGTCCTAGTGAGTGATGCAGTTGGAAGAGCCAGCTTTTTAGGAGAGGAGGCTCTGAGACCTTGGAGCTGGGGGCTGGGAAGATGTGGGTACGGATGGAGAAGGAGCTAGCACCTTGCTGCCTCTGCCCTGGCTGCAGCCACGGCTATGCCTGTGCAGTGTTCTCCCTTCCTGTAGAGACAGAGACTCCCCTCTAGATTCTTGTCCTGGCATCTGGGGCTCTTGGGATGTGGATGGAGCCAGCAGAGTATAACCCTGTCTTTGTCTGGCCCAGTCTTTGAGAGGTCTTCCTCTCTTGGGGTGAGAAGGCAATGAAGTGTAAGACTCTAGAAAGCCCTCAGAGAAGTACCCAGTTCCCTCAGGGCTTTGGATGGAAAATTGTTGCTGAGAAAAGGACTATCTGAGGCAAAATCGCATTTGCCACCTTGCTAAGGCTGTCTTCCAGACTTAACACCTCACGCCACTAGCCCCAGCCACTTCCTGTCAGCACACCACCTCCACCACCCTCTTCAAGCAGGGCCACAGAGTGGGGTCAACAGAGTCACTTCACATGACCCAGGCCTATACCCAGGGCCAGGAGACAGCTATCTGGTCAGAAAGGTTTACTTTTTTGGAGTCTGGCTTTCTCCTCAGCGGGTTCCTTTTCCATCACCAAGACTGGTCAGGCTCTCCACTCCTGCCCTCCTTCCTTGTCCAAGCTGGCTTCCAGCCAGGAGGGTGGCAGGAATCTTCAGACTGGTGGAGGCGGGCCTTCTATCCACAGGATACAGAAATTGAAAGCTGGGGAATCCCCAAACAGCAGCCGTAGACTCATTGCGCTCATTAGAAGAATCATAGAAACTGGGGAAGAGAAAACAAACCTTCAAAGGAGAAATTTTCCTTTAATGACACCATTCATCATTCCTTTTTTAATTAGAAAAACCTCCCTAATGAGGTTCTTTTCCAGCTAATAGGACTCTCAATTTCCATGAGAACCATTCTTGCCCAGAGGATTAGGGGAACCTCACTCACCAAGCGGGATCTTCCCCCAGCGTCCAATTTAATTTGCAAATCCATAATGCAGAGTCTCCAAGTGCAATGGAAGCCCTTTCATGGCATCATTCATGTTGCTCCCAGTGCTGGCTGGAAAGCACCAGATCTCCTCTGCCTTAAAAACAGTGCCCAACAGTGAACTGCCCTTCTGAGGACTTGAGTAGGTGGAAAAAACAAAACACAAACTGCAATGTTGGTTTCTAAGTATTTTTGTATTGTGTACATTCTGTATATTTTTGTTGTAACATTTTATTTGAGCACAGATTCCATTAAAGATTTTTTTTCCAAGCCATCGCTTATTCAGGAAGTGACCTGAAGGGCTGATTTGGGGCCTTTTTCTTCTGGGTCGGGGTCGGGGTCTGGGTCAGGGTGAGTGGGTGAGGGTAAACAGCAGTGGTGGTAGATTTATGAAATACAGATATGGGCATCGGTACTCGGCACCAGGCTTTCTTATCTCTTTCTAGCTTACTTAACCTTTCTCGAATCACTGAACTCTTTTGAGTGGTTAGTGAAGGTTATGATTTCTCATTGCATAAAAATGCACATGTAGGCCTGGCTCAATGGCTCATGCCTGTAATCCTGGCACTTTGGAAAGCCAAGGTGAGCCCAGGAATTCGAGACCAGCCTAGGCTGCTTAGCGAGACTTTGTCTCTATAAAAAAAATCAGAAAAATAAGCTGGGAGTAGTGGCGCATGCCTGTATTTCCAGATACTTGGGAGGCTGAAGCAGAAGGATTGCCTGAGCCCAGGAGGTCTGTGTTGAGCCATAGTTGTGCCACTGTACTAAAGCCTGGGCAGCAGAGTGAGACCCTGACTCAAAAAAAAATGTACATGTATGGACAATTTTGGTACAATGTTGGGATCCAGGGGTTGTGGATAAGGAAATTCATCCATGGCTTCAGGCCAGAAATCATGCCACTGTCCTGGTGGTGCCCTGTGTTCCCAGCACTTTGGGAGGCAGAAGCGAAAGGATTGCCTGAGTCTAGGGGTTCTACACCAGCCTGGGTAACTTGGCGAGACCGTGTCTCTACAATAATTTACAGACCAGCTGGGCATGGTGGCGTGCACCTGTGGTTCCAGCTACTCAGAAGTCTAAGGCAGAAGGATCACCCGAGCCCAGCAAGTCGAGGGTGTGGTGGCCGTGAGCATGTTACTGCACTCCAGCCTGGGTGACAGAGTGAGATTCCTACCCCCCTGCAAAAGAAATTAACATTATGACTTTTATTCCTGGAAAAATCTTCAAAATATTCTAGGGACTTCCTTCTTCACCCCAGTAGTCTAGTCTTCGGGTCTTCTGGGAGTTGTCAACATCCTGATCTTAAGGAATAGGAATGTTCTCAGGGTGAAAAGGGCGTGATGAATTCACCTACAGAAGAAAGTCAGAGGGGCCTGAATATTAGAGGTGAAGCCTGGTGCTTGGGAAGTTACACAATCAGGTTGCCTTTGAATGAATGAAATGTGGGAAAGTGAATTGTTTCGACCAGTTTTTCTGAACCAATGGCAGTAGTTTTGCTATTTGAAACTGTTCAATTTCCGTTTGAAGATTAAGCTACCCTGTTAAATTCAGCATGAGGGTTGTTTCCCAGAATGTTCTTTCTCATCAATTTCCTGTGTATCATTTAAAAACGTTTCTATAGCCGGGCACAATAGCTCATGCTTGTAATCCCAATGACTCAGGGGGCCAAGGCTGGAGGATCACTTGAAACCAGGAATTCAAGAAAACCTGGACTACACAGAGAGTTCCTTTTCTCTACAAAAAATTTAAAAATCAGCCAGGTGTGGTAGCACGCGCCTGTAGTCCCAGCTACTTGGAAGGCTGAGGTGGGAGGATCCCTTGAGCCCAGGACTTCAAGGTTTCTGTGAGCTACAATCACAACCACTGTACTCCAGCCTGGATGATAGAGTGAGACCCCGAATCTAAAAAAAAAAAAAAAAATTTCTAAATGCCACAGAATTCAACTCAGAACAAACTTTAGTGCACAGTTTAGGCTGAAGGCCAAAGAACCCACTTACATTTGGAGCGTGAAGAACCAACTTGCCCAGAAGGAGAAATTCAGACCCTCCCTGAGCACTGGTGTTCCCGTGGGTCAATTCCAGGCTAATACTAGGCATTTAGAGGCAAAGTCCTTGGAGAGACGGAAGTTACTGAGTTAGCTTTGCCTTTGGCCTCCTATCACTTTGCTTTTCTAGTTCCTCCCTTCTACTGTATTCTCATTCTTCCGATACCTTAATAAGACACTTACCAGTAATAAGAGGATTAAGAAATGAAGGCAAGCCGGGCTCGGTGGCTCAGCCTGTAATCCGGCACCTTTGGGAGGTTGAGGTGAGTGGATTGCCTGAGCCCGTGGGTTCGAGACCTGCCTGGGCAGCAAGACCTCATCTCTACAATAAATCAAAAAATCAGTCGGGCGTGGTAGCACATGCCTGTAATTGCGGCTACTCGGAAGGCTGAGGTGGAAGGATCGCTGGAGTCCAGCAGGTTGAGGCTGCGGTGGCTGGGAGCGGCCACTGCACTCCAGTCTGGGTGACAGAGTGAGACTCCAACTCAAAAAAAAAAAAAGGAAATGAAGGCAATTTACAGAGCACCTACTATGTGCAAGGCACCGAGGTAGGCATTCTCACAGCACTTGTGTGATGTGGGAATATCCCTATATATATTTTTTTTGTTGTTTTTTGTTTTTTTGAGTTGGAGTCTCACTCTGTTGCCCAGACTGGAGTGCAGTGGCCACTCCCGGCCACTGCAGCCTCGACCTGGTGGGCTCCGGCGATCCTTCCGTCTCAGCCTTCCAA
>NW_007087195.1:0-19188 GCF_000164805.1 Carlito syrichta | reverse complement strand
TTATTGTAGAGATGAGGTCTCGCCAAGTTGCCCTGGTGGGTCTCGAACCCGCGGGCTCAGGCAATCCACTCACCTCAGCCTCCCAAAGGCGCGGGAGTACAGGCTGAGCCACCAAGCCCGGCTGGAGTATCCCTATATTGACACACAGGGGAAAGCTTAGAGTTTAGTCACTTGGTAGCTTATGGCATAGCTAGGCTCACTCCCAAGACTGTTAGTTTCAAAGTTCATGCTCTCAGCCCTCAGGTATGTGTATGAGACTTCGAGGACACTAAATATGCAGATATGTCAGGGTGCTTGTCTAAAGTTCCAATCTTATTGTGACAGGCTGGGGACATCCAGAAATAGGAACCTTGGGACATTCACTTAGAATTCATGTAACAAGCCGGGCTCAGTGGCTCAGCCTGTAATCCCGCGCTTTGGGAGGCTGAGGTGAGTGGATTGCCTGTGCCCGCAGGTTCGAGACCAGCCTGGGCAACTTGGCGAGACATCATCTCTACAATAAATAAAAAAATTAGCCGGGTGTGGTAGCGCGCACCTGTAGTTCCAGCTACTCAGAAGGCTGAGGTGGAAGGACCGCCGGAGCCCAGCAGGTCAAGGCTGCGGTGGCTGGGAGCGGCCACTGCACTCCAGTCTGGGCAACAGAGTGAGACTCCAACTCAAAAATAAAATAAAATAAAATCAATAAAACAAAATAAAATAGAATTCATGTAACAGGACCTCCATTTTGTTAGCCCTCCTAGAAGTAGTTTACAAAGGCTGGGCGTGGTGGCTCGCACCTATAATCCCAGCACTTTGGGAGGCTGAGGTGTGAGGACTGCCTGAGCCCATAGGTTCGAGACCAGCCTGGACAACTTGAAGAGACTTCATCTCTACAATAAATTAAAAAAAAAAAAAAAAATTAGCCGGGTGTGGTGGCTCATGCCTGCATTTTCAGCCACTTGGAAGGCTGAGGCGGAAGGATTGCCTGAGCCTGGCAGATCCAGGCTGCGGTGGCCATGAGTGTGCCACTGGACTCCAGCCTGGGCAACAGAGTGAGACTCCAACTCAAAAAACAAAAAGAAAAAAGAAGCAGTTTACAAGAAAAACTACAGCTGTCAATTCATTACTCCTCCCTGCCACCCCAGTTTCCAAAATCCAGGCATTTTTGCCACCTCAGTGGCCAGTTTGTGTGACTCAAAGTCTACAAGGCACACTTGGGAACTTTAGCAGTGAGACAACAGAGTTGCTCTCTCAGACCTCTTAAGTGGAAAGATTTCATTGAAGCCAGCAAGGTTTCCATTAACTAAGGCGGCACACAAATGTGGCCCTAATAATTGAATCTTACTTCCAAGAAGCCTATAGGCTTTCCTGGCATCTTGTATGAGTAATCCTCTGGTAAAGGACAGGCATTCTGTCATGGCTAATAATGAATGAGAGTGAAAGGCAGTGACTTGAGTTCTTGAGTTCTATGGGTGTAACTTTACTGGACAATGAATAAAACATCACAATGGAAATTGCTCTGAGACTCTGCCTGACACCTCCTGCAAAATGTGGCAAGGTATGTCCCAGCAGGTGATTTGATTTTCTTCAACAGATTCATTAGCATAACAGGTATAATTTCTCCACAAACTTGTTGGGAATTAATACAAATGTTAGGCTTGAGAATTGAGCTCATTAAATAAAAATGACTGCCTTGACGAGAAGCTAAGTTTTATTATTATTATTACAAACATAATTACAGATAAACTGAGACCATTTTTCATACATGACAAACATACATTTCCTGTGTGTACAACATACAAACAATACATCACTTTGTTCCATGTCTGAATAAATCCTTTTCAAAACTTCAAAAGGTAATTATTAGCTTATTAAAATTAGAGTACACTACATATTTCTGGTCACAAGCTCTGATGACTAAGATATTCAACTTTGTGACACCATTTTCCTTGTCTATAGCAGTGATACACAGTTTGTCACAGACTTATTTTTTAAAGTAAGACTTGAATAGGACTATATAATGTAGAGAGCCTACATTACAAAAGTATATACAAACACACAGAATAATCATACCTTGCTTATATCCATAAATGATTTGAAGCAGGTAATACATTTGTTTTTCCATTCCATTTACAACATGGACTCTTGAATGACATATGAATTCAAAAATGAAAAATATGTTTTTCTTTTTTTTGAGTCAGAGTCTCACTCTGTTGCCTAGTCTGAAGTGCAGTGGCACCTTGTGGCCACCACAGCCTCAGCCTTCTGGGTTTAGGCGATCCTTCCACCTCAGCCTTCCAGGTAGCTGGAACTACAGGTGCGAGCCACCATGCCCAGTTAATTTTTTGATTTATTTTAGAGACGAGGTCTCGCCAAGTTGCCCAAGCTGATCTCAAATCCCTGGGCTCAGGCAATCCCCTCGCCTTCACCTCCCAAACTGCTGGGACTACAGGCATGAGTCACCACACCCGGCAAAAATGTTTTCTCAGACTCAAAATTCTGATATCCTCATGTTGCTTAATTAAAAAATTGATATCAGTAAGGCACGGTGGCTCACACCTATAATCCCAGCACTTTGGGAGGCCAAAGCAAGTGGACTGCTTGAGCCCAGGAGTTCAAGAGCAGCCTAGGCAACACAGCAAGACCTTATCTCTACAAATAAAATAAAATAAATTAGCCAGGCATGGTGGTGCATGCTGTAGTCCCAGCTACTGGGGAAGCTGAGGCAGAAGGATCACCTGAGCCCAGGAAGCTGAGGCTGTGGGGAGCTGTGAGCATGCCACTACTCTCCAGACTGGGTGAGAGAGTGAGACTCCAACAAAAGCAACAACAACAATTTGATTTCCAAGTGGGCAACCAAGTGCATTAGAAAAACAGTCAAATTCAGGCAACCCCTTCGGATTACCTCCTGCTGTGGGAGCCTTTCTGTCCTTTTGATAAATCCTGCTTTAAAAAAAAGGAAAAAAGAAAAACAGTCAAATTCAAGGATAATTTCATAAAACTGCCGATTTTCTACTCATCCTAATATAATACTACATAAATGCTAAGCTGTTTTTCCTACACTGCCTACAATCCAAATGATTAAAGTTTAAAACCATATGAAAGCATTTATGAGGATCCTGTACTGTATTTTTCATTAAAGGAAAGAAATGCTTGGTGAGTCTAGTTCCTGGGCTTATGTAGAGGAGAAAGCAGAGGCAATTGTCAGTCATTCTGAAAGTCAAAACTCAGCACTTAATGTGAATCTACAGTTTCATGGACTTGTGTTCCTTTGAGCATCCTGAGGGAAGTAAGAACACAAGACTTCTATTCTTTTTTTTTGAGTTGGAGTCTCACTCTGTCACCCAGACTGGAGTGCAGTGGCACGCACCCGGCCACTGCAGTCTCGACCTGCTGGGCTCAGGCGATCCTTCCACTTCAGCCTTCCAAGTAGCTGGAACTACAGGCGCGCGCTACCACGCCTGGCTAAGACTTCTGTTCTTCTAAACAAAAACCATTATCAAATAAATTTATTAAAGAGCTATGCAGAACAAATTGCAATCCTATGTTTGTAGATACAACTGACATCCATGGGGATTATAAATGGCTAGCTGAGGGCACTTTCAATTGATTCAGAGTAAAACAATCTGAGGCTTGTGACAAGTGTACAAAAATCAAAATCAATGAGTAACTCTGATAAGAAGAATCTCTGTTTGCATTCCTTATGTTACAGTTTGCTTGTAAAATGTATGAGCCTTGTTTATTTTCTCAACACTGTTTAAAAACTCCAGCATTTTCTTCTAACAACAACCACAACAACAACAACAAAACAAGCCAGATGCAATGGTTTACACCTATAATCCCAGCACTTTTGAGAGGTGGAGGCGAGAGGATTGCCTGAGCCCATGGGTCTGAGACTAGCCTGGGCAACTTGGTGAGACCTCGTCTCTACAATAAATTAAAAAATTAGCCAGAGGCAGGGCACAGTGGCTCAAGCCTGTAATCCTAGCACTTTGGGAGGCCAAGGCAAGAGGACTGCCTGACCCCAGGGGCCTGAGATCAGCCTGGGTAACTTGGTGAGAACTCGTCTCTAAAATAAATCAAAAAAATTAGCCGAGGGTGGTAGCACATGCCTGTAGTTCCAGCTACTTGGAAGGCTAAAGCTGAAGGATCAACTGAGCCCAGCAGATGGAGCCTGTGGTGGCCATAACCGTGCCATTGCACTCCAGCCTGAGTGATAGAGTGAGACTCCTATTCAAAAAAAAGAAAAGAAAAGAAAGAAAATATAGGGTATCTTGGCAAAAACCTGGAAACAAATGAACAACAAAAGTAGTGACGGGGCCACCTCTGCAGTAGCTTCTATCAGAAATCATGTTGTACCTTGAAGCTAGGGCCTCTATTCTTATAGCTCTTGTCATTTCTTACACACTCATGATTTATTTACATATTGGCTTAAAATCTGGTTTTATCATCCATGCTACTATCAAACAAAAAATGTATCAGGTACCTGCAGGACGCACTGATCTGTCTCTGAATTGGCATGGTGATACTAATCTGTCCTAAGGCTAGGATTCTTTTTTTTTTTTTTTTTTAGTTGGAGTCTCACTCTGTTGCCCAGACTGGAGTGCAGTGACACGCTCCCGGCCACTGCAGCCTCAACCTGCTGGGCTCCGGCGATCCTTCCGCCTCAGCCTTCCAAGTAGCTGGAACTACAGGCGCGCGTTACCACGCCCGGCTATAATTTTTTTATTTATTGTAGAGATGAAGTCTCGCCAAGTTGCCCAGGCAGGTCTCAAATCCACGGGCTCAGGCAATCCACTCACCTCAGCCTCCCAAAGTGCGCGATTCAGACTGAGCCACCAAGCCCGGCTTAGGATTCTTTAAAAAAAAAAAAGCAGCAGCAGCAGCAGTTACAATTTATTGAGAAAGAAGTATTATGATTTTTCTGGGAAGAAAAATTGCTAACTACCACAGCTAACTCCCTAGATAAGTCACATATAAAAGTACATCTGAAGTTTTTTCAGTAAAACTTCCTGAAGTTTAGAATTTATGGGACCAGTGATATATATACTAAAATTCCACAATTCTAACACACAAATCTATCTATGTGTAAAGATAGATTTTTGTTTAAGTTAAACTTTTAAAGTACAAAAAGAAAAAATCTGGAATGAGTGTCAAATAATCTTAAATAGCAAGCCTAAGAATTATAACAACTGCAATTTCAAACAGTGAGACTTGAAAATACAACATCGTGATACGATTATCAGAAAACATATGATCAAAAACTTTAGGCAAGAGTTTCTTTCATGAATTCTTCAAGGACAGCCACCACATTTTTGGCTTCAGGCATTTCTTCGTGTTCCACTTTAACAATCTTCAAAAGTATATCTCCACTACCACAGTTCTTTAGGAACATGTAACATTTAAACAAAGCATAGTGGTTCATTTCTGCCTGTCGGATATATCTCTTCAAATTATTTGTGTCTTGTATGGCCTAGAAAAAGATTACCCAGTTAAATAAGTATTTAGAGAGACAATAATGAAGCTTTAAAAATATCTCCTATCCAGCTGAGAATCAACATATGTTGCTGAGATGTTTGCTTTTTATTTTTATTTATTTTTATTTTTTATATTTTTTTGAGTTGGAGTCTCACACTATCACCCAGACTGGAGTGCAGTGGCCACTTCTGGCCCCTGTAGCCTCGATCTGCTGGGCTCCGGAAATCCTTCTGCCTCAGCCTTCCAAGTAGCTGGAACTACAGGCACGCACTACCACGCCCAGCTAGTTTTTGATTTATTGTAGAGATGAGGTCTCACCAAGTTGCCCAGGCGGGTCTTGAACCCATGGGCTCAGGCAATCCACTCACCTCAGCCTCCCAAAGCTCTGGTATTACAGGCTGAGCCACGGAGCCCGGCCAATGTTTGCTTTTTAAATATTTTCAAAATTTTAACTGCTAATATGATTTGCTCTTGGTAGAAGAAAATAAAGTAATAATACTTTTTAAATCTAAATAAGGTGGCAACGCCTTCCTATCAGAATTTTGAACCCTTAAGCATGGAACCATTTTTTGTGCTTTGCAACTAAGATATATCACAAATTGCAAGACTGATGTCACTTATTAATTATAAGCAAACACGCAGCCCCATTTATTGGAAATGATATATGTAGAAGCTACAGAAAAATTAAAATAAAGCAAATGACTTCTGATTATTCCAGTTTTGAGAACATCCTAATTAACAGACATTAAAGCTATAAAGCAGATTTGTTACTCTGTCACTGGTACTAATTAAAATTCAGACAAAAATATTATGTGGCACCTGGAACACAGCCAACTAATTACCTTTAGTTTAAAGTTCTCCAGTACTTGTCGGAAAAGAAAAGGGTTGCCCCCTTCAGCAACATTTAAAAAAGCATGCATCCAATCCTCACAAAACCGGTTGCTTCCTACAAAGTATTTTAGAGAGATTAAATAAATAAAATGAAAAAGCATAATTCATTTATTTCTTTATAAAAACATAATGAATTATTTAAGACTTCTGTAATAGTCTAAAAAAACTTGCATGCTCACCACATGGCTGAGAAATACCAAAATGGCTGAAGCCCCCGTATGTCCCTCCAGTCACATCCCCCTCCTTTCCCATCACAAAGGATTATCATTTCCACATAGAGCTTTAAACTTTTGCCACATACCTTTGTATCTGTAAGTCTTATCTGTATTATTTTGCACATGTTAAAACTTTTGTCTTTTCTTATGGTTGTTTCCTGAACAGTCATTAGAGAGCTATACTGATACATGTAGCTCTTGTCCACTCATTTTCACTGCTCTCCACTAGTCCACTGCATGAATGCAGCAGCTTATCAATTTTCCTGTTGATATGTATTTAAGTTGCTTCCAATTCTTTTTCTTTTTCTTTTTTTTTGAGTGTTGCCCAGGCTGGAGTGCAGTGGCACGCTGCTCACCACAGCCTCGACCTGCTTGGCTCAGGCGATCCTTCCACCTCAGCCTTCCAAGTAGCTGGAACTACAAGTGTGCACCCCCACACCCAGCCATGTTGTCCAGGCTGAACTTGAACCCATAGGCTCAGACAATACTCTCACCTCTGCCTCCCAAAGTGCTGGAATTACAGCATGAACCACTGAGCCTGGCCTACTTTTTCAAATAATGACTTTGAGCTTTTTTTTTTTTTGGAGTATGAGTCTCCCTCTATTACCCAGGTTAGAGTACAGTGGCACACTCACAGCCATCACAGCCTCGATCTGCTAGGCTCAGGTGATCCTTCCTCCTCAGCCTTTCAAGTAGCTGGAACTATAGGTGTGCGCCACCAAGCCTGGCCTTTTTAAAAAAAAATTAGCCTGTAATCCCGCGCCTTGGGAGTGGACTGCCTGAGCCTGAGGGTTCGAGACCCACCTGGGCAACTTGGCAAGACCTCATCTCTACAATAAATAAAAAAAAAATTATCCAGGTGTGGTAGCGCACGCCTGTAGTTCCAGCTTCTTGGAAGGCTGAGTGGAAGGATTGCCGGAGCCCAGCAGGTCGAGGCTGCGGTGGCCAGGAGCGGCCACTATACTCCCTCCAGTCTGGGCGACAGAGTGAGACTCCAACTCAAAAAAAAAAAAAATTTATTGTAGAGACGAGGTTTCACCAAGTTGCCCAAGCTGGTCTTGAACCCTAGAATTCAGGCAATCCTCTCGGCTCCGCCTCCCAAAGTGCTGAGTCACTATGCCCGGCTATGAGCATTTTTTATTTGTCTTCTTAGGTACACACACAAGAATTTCTTTATCTACCTAGGAATGGAATTGCTGATATGATTTCCTTGTTTCTAGAATTACTTTTGCTTTCGGCAAGTTTGAGGTAACCATGTAAAACTGCACAAGACAGGAAGAATACGTTTGTATCATTTGCTCTCAGTGCAAAGATGGAGACTCACAAGAGATCTAGGAAGGCTGCCTCAGAGGTTACAGCTCACCTGCATTGTAGACCTGAGGCTGGGAGTTACTACAGTCGATGACCACAGACTTATGTTGCTCCTCCGTCATGGCCATGCACAAAGAAGTCATGGTGCCTTCATGAATCAGTCCTTGAAGACTGGCCACACTCAGAAACCTGCCACACACACAAGTCCATTTCCACAAACAATACTGCAGACAGGAGGGAGAAAAATATTCATTTTGCACTGGGAGAGGGGGCTGGGGAGGGACAGGACTAAAAAGTTAGAAGGCAGGCTTATTGTAGAAAAGGTTTTCTCTTGGCAAAAACTACGTTCTTTACCTGTTAATGTCTCTCTTTGTTTTCTCATCTGAGTCTTTAACCTCAACAGGAGTATAACTCAAAGCCTATGAGAGAAAAATAAACCTGACTGACATACGTATTCCAGTTTTCCTTATTATAATTAATTAATTTTTTTTGAGTCAGAGTCTCATTCTCACTCAGGCTGGAGTGTAGAGGCACACTCATAGCTACCATAGCCTCGATCTGCTGTGCTGAGGTGATCCTTCCTCCTCAACCTTCCAAGCAGCTGGAAATCCAGGCACACACGACCACACCTGGCTTATTTTATTTTATTATAGAGACAAGGTCTCGCCAAGTTGCCCAGACTGGTCTCGAACCCCTGGGCTCAAGCAATCCTCTTGCCTCTGCCTTCCAAAGTGCTGGGATTACAGGCATGAGCCATCATGCCCAGTGGTACCAGTTTTCCTTAAGCTACTTATGACTACATGTCACCTTCCCCAATAACTACCACACCAAATGACATTTGATGGGCACTGCCCACGAGCTCTTGAGAGATAGCCTTCTTCAGCAGCTGCTCACTAACATTTTTATATAGTTAAAATCGCTATGGATTTATTTTCAAGTTGCTTTGGAAATTATACCTCTCCCAGATCACTTCGAAGAGTAATTATTTAACAATGTTTTATCCAGGCCAGGCATGATGGCTCACACCTGTAATCCTAGCACTTTGGGAGGCTAAGGCAAGATGACTGCTTGAGCCCAGGAGTTCGAGATCAGCCTGGGTAACATAGCAAGACCTTGTCTCTACAACAAATTTTTTAAAAATTAGCTGGGAGTTGCAGTACATGCCTACAGTCCCAGCTACTCGGGTGGCTGAGGCGGAATGATCACCTGGGCCCAGGAGGTCCAGGCTGTGCTGAGCTATGGTTGTGCCACTGAACTGTAGCCTGGGAGACAGAGTGAAACCCCCCAAAAGTTTTATCTTATTAGAAAGACTCAGACAGCATTTGCAATTCAACTTTACCCTAGCAATATAACTTGCAAGATCTGAGAAAATAAAGTATGTTTCACCCTGATAGCAAGCATAGGTTAAGTGAATATTCAGGAGAAAAAGAAATGTTCACAGAAAATCAGCTGGATGTGGTAGTTCACATCTGTAATCCCAGCACTTTGGGAGGCCAAGGCAGGATCACTTGAGCCCAGGAGTTTAAGACCAGCCTGGGCAACACAGCAAGACCTTGTCTCTACAAGAAAATTACAGGGACATGGTGGTGTGTGTCTATAGTCCCAGCGACTTGGGAAGCTGAAACAGAAGGATCACCTGAGCCCAGAAGGTTGAGGCATGCAGTAAGCCTTGATTGTGCCACTGTACTCTAGCCTGGGCAACAGAGTGAGACTCTGATTCAAAAAAGAAAAAAGAAAAGAAAATGAGTATGTCTTTAAATAATCTAAACTGTACCAAAGTGGTTCTCAATTCTGGAAATGCTCGTATTTGAATAATACTTACGGCATGTAGCAGATATGTAAGCTTTTCCTGAAAGAGAAGAACAACCCTTTGGATTGGGCATACCACATCCTCGAACCAGCTGCACAGATAGGGCTTTGTGTTGTTCTCCAAGCCCCTTTCCTAGACCAAGAAAGAATGTCATTTGCTTTTGTGTAAGCCTTCACCTTAGTTAACTTAGTACTGGGCCATACTCTTGATGGCAAAAAGAACCGGGACAGATACCTCCTTTTTTAAACTAATGCTGCCAACTCAAAAAAAGGAATAGTGGTGTGGTTTTTCCTGGGCTTGTTGGACAGAGTGAAGATTAATTCTGTACCAAATTTCTTTAAAACATACCAAGAAGCTGGGCACGGTGGCTCATACATGTAATCCCAGCACTTTAGGAGGCAGAGGTGAAAGAATTGCCTGAGCCCAGGGGTTCAAGACCAGCCTGGGCAACTTAGCAAGACCTGGTCTCTATAATAAATAATAACAAAAAAAGACTTTAGCCAGGCATGGTAGCACATGCCTGTTGTTCCAGCTACTTGGAAGGCTTAGATGGGAGGATCATCTGAGCCCAGCACGTCAAGGCTGCGATGGCTATGAGTATACCACTGCACTCCAGCCTGGGTGACAGAGTGAGACTCCAACTCAACACACACACACACACACACACACACAATGCATTATATAAAATGAGGAGACTGAGCTGGATGCGGTGGCTCATGTTTGTAATCCCAGCACTTTGGGAGGTGGAGGTGAGAGAATTGCCTGAGCCTCAAGACTGGCTGGGCAACTTGGTGAGAGCTCATCTTTACAATAAACCAAAAAATTAGCCATGCATGGTAGCACACGCCTGCAGTTCTAGCTACTTGGAAGGCTGAAGTGGAAGGATTGCCTGGGTCCAGCAAGTAGAGGCTACAGTGGTCATGAGCATGCCACTGCACTCCATCCTGGGTGACAGAGACTCTGATTCAAATAAATAAATAAATAAAAAGGAGAGACTAAATTAAGAGTTCCATTCTATTTCTTCACTGGGAGGAGTTGGGCATTTATGTGTTCGTCTCCTCCTACTACACTGCACACTGATTGGAGATACTCTCTTAATAATCTTCATTTTCCAGTACTTGACACAGTGTCTAAAACATGCACAGTATGAGCGTATTAAGAGCCTACTGAATGACTGAAGGAATGTAGACAGAATCCGTTTGTATTCAAAATGTGAATAGGGAAGGATACAAGTGACTCATCAAAGCACTCCAGCTCCCCCAGTCATGCTACCATGAAAGTGTCTGGCTTGCGAGGCTGTGCTGTTCTCTGGAAACTAGTGTCACACAGGAAGAGCTCCAGTCTGGGAGAACGGCTCCCCCAGACTTGCATTCCTGACTCACTCCTACATGGTTCTTTCCTCTCTCCTGTAGTATCTTCTAAGTACATGAAAAGTTGTTGTTTTTTTTTTAAAGCTATTACTATATGTAATGGATAGTAAATTTCTGAGTCATGACATTAACAACCGCAGCAAGCTGAAAGAATCATTTTAAAAAGGTCTATACATGGCTGAGCTTGGTGACTCAGCCTGTAATCCCAGCACTTTGGGAGGCTGAGGCAAGTGGATTGCCTGAGCCTACGGGTTCAAGACCAGCCTGGGCAACTTGGCGAGACCTCGTCTCTACAATAAATCAAAAACTAGCCGGGCGTGGTAGCGTGGGCCTATATTTCCAGCTACTTGAAAGGCTGAGGCGGAAAGATCGCTGAAGCCCAGCAGGTAGAGGCTGTGGTGGCCGTGAGGATGCCACTGCAATCCAGCCTGGGCGACAGAGTGAGACTCCAACTCAAAAAAAAAAAAGGTTTACACAAATTAGGTGATATGGATAGATCTAATTCATAAACAACCAATTAATGAAAATGGAATGTTTCTAAGAATCTCTGATATTGAATTCAAGGACAGCCATGCTGCTATATAGCATGTCTTTAGTGCCAGATGCTGCATGGACCATTAGTTCTGACTAGACTATAAATCTTATGTGCCTAGAAATCAGGAAAAGGACATCTTCTTCTTCACTAGACATGTTACTATATGTCACTGAATTTAATATGTTGAATTTTTCATAAATATAAAACATTATGCTGGGCATCGTGGCTCACACTTATAATCCCAGCACTTCTGGAGGCCAAGGCGGGAGGAGGGAGGATCATTTGAGGCCAGGAGTTCAAGACCAGCCAGGGCAACATAGCAAGACCCTCCCGTCTCTACAAAAAATTAAAAACTTAGCTGGGCACGGTGGCACACACCTGTTGTTTCACATACTTGGGAGACTGAGGCAGAAGGATCATCTGGGCCCAGGTGTTGTAAGGCTATAGTGAGCTATGATTGCACCACTGCACTCTAGCCTGGGGAACAGAGTGAGACCCTGTCTTACTCTCACATGCGCACACACACACACACACACACACACACACACACACACACGTGTGAGACCCTGTCCCCTCCCCCACACATAATTACCTATCTACTAGCTCTCAAGGTAGCAAGTTTCTAGAATATAGGTGTCTTTGTGTCTATCTATATGAATTGACAAGTATAGCAATTGCAGTATGTTAATCATTTCAGTCTTTAAAAAATTATTAAATCAGTCATCTTACCTCACAGTTCATGTTATTTTTCAGCCCTTGAATATACTTGTCCAATTCAAGCCTGAAAGTATGTTCTTAAGGAAGCAATAAAGGATGAATAATCAAATCAAGACAGTGTTTTCTCTCTCATTAGGAAACATAAAATCTCTCAAATAAAGCAACTGTAAGTTAAAACATGCTAAGGCAGCCGGGCTCGGTGGCTCAGCCTGTAATCCCGCGCCTTTAGGAGGCTGAGGTGAGTGGATTGCCTGAGCCCGCGGGTTCAAGACCCGCCTGGGCAGCAAGACCTCATCTCTACAATAAATCAAAAAATCAGCCAGGCATGGTAGCGCATGCCTGTAATTCCAGCTACTTGGAAGGCTGAGGCGGAAGGATCGCCGGAGCCCAGCAGGTCAAGGCTGCGGTGGGCGGGAGTGGCCACTGCACTCCAGTCTGGGTGACAGAGTGAGACTCCAACTCAAAAAAAAAAAGAAAACATGCTAAGGCAAAACGGCCCCATGAAAGTATGAAATTCGAGTGAATATATAAGGGTTTTGTTGTATGGAGGTTGGTAGATATACTCCTCTACTTAACTTCCCAGGTTTTCCTGTCCTCAAAGACCAGAGAAAGGATATAGCTCAAGACCTTTTTCAGACCCTCCTAAAAAACAGACCACATACTCTGAAGGGTTATGTTCAGAGTCCATTGTTGTTGTTTCAGGAAGCAGATTTTCTTGTTGAAAAAGGCAGTAATAACAACCAACTCGGTAACCTGGAATTCTAGAAACAAAAAAGGTAAAATGTATTATTTAGGTAACCCCGGCATCTAATTTTGCGGGCTGCTCTGAACCCTGGTCATCCTGATCTGGCAATATCATTAAGCTGCCCACTTCTTGTTGGTTTACTCGTAGCAGCAGAAGAAAATGCATGTATATCCTGGTGAGTTTTTGTTAAGGCAGTCAGTAATATACATGAAATTTGAATTATCCTGTTTTATATGAAAAATTCACATACATTTCACTCTCATTCATAGTATACCCAACTTTACATTAGTAGCAAAAGCATTTTCTCCCTGCTCCCAAACCTTCACAAATTATTAATGCTTCAGGCAGATGTGCCTAGTTTATTCTATGGTCTTATCCTAGGGTCATGGCCTCATTCTCCTGAGGGGACCTGTATGTCAATATCATGGTCTGAGTTGAACTATAATCAATGGAAAGATGACTGAAATTGGACTGAAGATGCCTATCTTTATTTTATTTATTTATTTATTTATTGAGTTGGAGTCTCACTCTGTCGCCCAGACTGGAGTGCAGTGGCTGCTCCCGTTCACTGCAGCCTCGACCTGCTGGGCTCCGCCGATCCTTCTGCCTCAGCCTTCCAAGTAGCTGGAATTACAGGCACGCGCTACCATGCCCGGCTAATTTTTTTATTTATTTATTGTAGAGATGAACTCTCACCAAGTTGCCCAGGTGGGTCTCGAATCCGCGGGCTCAGGCAATCCACTCACCTCAGCCTCCCAAGACGCCTATCTTTAACACTAAACTCCAGCCAGGCGCAGTGGCTCATGCCTGTAATCGCAGCACTTTGGGAGGCAGAGGCGAGAGGATTGCTTAAGCCCAGGGGTTCGAGACCAGCCTGGGAAATTTGGCAAGACCTCGTCTCTACAATAAATTAAAAAATTGGCCAGGTGCAGTGGCTCAAACCTGTAATCCCAGCACTTTGGGAGGCTGAGGCAAGAAGACTGCCTAAACCCAGGGGTTCGAGACCAGCCTGGGCTACCTGGTGAGACCTCGTCTCTACAATAAATTAAAAAAATAAATTAAGCCAGGCTTGGTGGCTCAGCCTGTAATCCCGGGCCTTTGGGAGGCTGAGGTGAGTGGATTGCCTGAGCCCACGGGTTCGAGACCCGCCTGGGCAACTTGGCGAGACCTCATCTCTACAATAAATCAAAAACTAGCTGGGCGTGGTAGCACGCGCCTGTAGTTCCAGCTACTTGGAAGGCTGAGGCGGAAGAATCACCGGAGCCCAGGAGGTCGAGGCTGCAGTGGCTGGGAGTGGCCACTGCACTCCAGTCTGGGGACAGAGTGAGACTCCAACTCAAAAAAAACAAAAACAAAAACAAAAAAAGTTTGTGAAAAGGCTGGGCGTGGTGGCTCAACCCTGTAATCCCAGCACTTTGGGAGGCCAAGGTGAAAGGACTGCCTGAGCCCACAGGTTCAAAATCAGCACGGGCAACTTGGCGAGACCTTGTCTCTACAATAAATGGAAAAATTAGCGGGGCATGGTAGCATGCACCTGAAGTTCTGGCTCCTTGGAAGGCTAAAGTTGAAGGATCTCCAGAACCTAGCAGGTTGACACTGGGGTGGCTGTGAGTGTCACTACACTCCAGCCTGGGTGACGGAGTGAGACTCTGACTAAAAAAAAAAGTTTGTGAAAGCACTTTACAGTTAAGTATACAATTTTAAATTTAGTAATTAATTCTATTCTTTCAAGCATTAAACTTATTAAATATAGTTAGGTGTCGGTCTCTGCTATTCCACATGTTTACATGTAAGCCCCAGCACTCAGGCTGTCAGAGAACAAAGATAAATTCTACAGGTCTACCAGGAGCTAGTTTTGAAGTTTCTCATCACTTCTCATATTTAGCTCAGAAATAAAAACTCAGAACACAGCACATTTTACACTTACCTCAGCTCCACAGATGCAACATTACCCAGCCCTTCAAAGACTGCTCCCTTTGAAAGACGCTTAGCAATGAAACTGCGCAGCTCTGGCTCCACTTCAGATGGTAGATTAGTATCCGCCAAGGAGAGGCTAGACAAATGAGACACACATTCCTTACCAGTGGACTAATGCATTTACACCTGCAAATCAGACGGAAGGGTACCAAGCAGGGTCTCTTTTAAGAACTTGAGGAGGCCGGGTTCGGTGGTTCAGCCTGTAATCCCATGCTTTGGGAGGCCGAGGTGAGTGAATTGTCTGAGCCTGCAGGTTCGAGACCTGCCTGGGCAACTTGGCGAAACCTCATCTCTACAATAAATCAAAAAAAATTAGCCGGGCGTGGTAGTGCGCACCTGTAGTTCCAGCTACTTGGAAGGCTTAGGCGGAAGGATTACCGGAGCCCAGTGGGTAACGGCTGCGGTGGCTGGGAGCGTGCCACTGCACTCCAGTCTGGGCGACAGAGTGAGACTCCAACTCAAAAAAAAAAAAAAGAACTTGAGGAAGCTGTCTATATGGTGAGGCTTCTAGGAATGCACGTCACCAGGTATGATCTACCTCATCAAACACTTTGAATATCCTATCTTTCCAGCTCATTCTCTTCAGTACTGTGACTCCACTGTAACGCCCAACCCACTGACCCTATCTCTTTTTTGCAGTCCCTCAAGTTTCTCATCTCACTTCCCTCCTTACTCAGCTTAAATTCCATGATTAGCCGGGTTCGGTGGCTCAGCCTGTAATACTGCGCCTTTGGGAGGCTGAGGTGAGTGGATTGCCTGAGCCCGCGACTTTGAGACCTGCCTGGGCAACTTGGTGAGACCTCATCTCTACAATAAATAAAAAATGAGCAGGGCGTGGTAGCGCACGCCTGTAGTTCCAGCTACTTGGAAGGTGGAGGCGGAAGGATCGCCGGAGCCCAGCAGGTCGAGGCTGCGGTGGCCGGGAGCGGCCACTGCACTCCAGTCTGGGCAACAGAATGAGACTTCGACTCAAAAAATAAAATAAAATAAAATAAAATAAAAATAAAAACCCAGTCAAAGATCATTGTAAATTAATGATCACTAACCTCAAGTGGGCCCTAACTCCTCCCAGCTATCAATCACTGCCTTTTCTGGTTCACTCACTCTTCTCTTCCGTTTTGTGCTTCTTCCTCTTTCTTCAGTCCTCCACCACCTACTACCCATGAATGAACACACCAGCTCAGTATCCCTTTTTGAGGAAAAATCAAATTTTCAGTTTTATTTAGATTAGAATATAAACAGAAATTATAACTTGAATATGCAGAAAGAAAAGATCTTCTATCACCAAACTTCACAAGAGATAATATAAACCCAATACTTCTCCAGGTCTTTTGTTTTAATTTATATTATGGAAAATTTCAAACACATAAAATATAAAGTAAAGAGAGCAGTATAATGAGCCCACATGTACCCACCACCCAGTTTCAACAGTTATCATCTCACAGTGAATCTTTTTTTTTTTTTTTTTTGAGACAGGATGTCCCTTCGTCCCCCAGGCTGGAATGCAGTGGTAAGATAATAGCTCACTGCAATCTCAAGTTCCTAGGCTCAAGAGATCCTTCCACCTCAGCCCCCCTAAATAGCTGGGACTTATAGGCACATGCCACTATACCAGGCTAATCATTTTATTTGTGTAGAGATGGGGTCTTGTCATGCTGTCCAAGCTAGTCTTGAACTGCTGGCCTCAAGCAATCCTCCTGCCTTGACCTCCCAAAGCACTGGGATTACAAGTATGAGCTATCATGCCCAGTCTCTTGCTTCATCTGTACA
Source organism: Carlito syrichta (assembly GCF_000164805.1). Taxonomy (NCBI): domain Eukaryota; kingdom Metazoa; phylum Chordata; class Mammalia; order Primates; family Tarsiidae; genus Carlito; species Carlito syrichta. The sequence continues at coordinate 2,390 of NW_007087195.1, read as the reverse complement.
CCCATGCTGTCCCTCCCACCACCACCTCCCAGATTATTCTGAAACAAGTCCCAAGCATCATATCATTTCATCCATACATTTATCACTATGTATCTCTAAAAGATGAAGACTTTAAAAAACACATATAGAGAGATATGTATTGACAATACTGTTTGGACACCCAAAAAATTCCTTTAATCACCCTCTATCCACTCAGTGAACACAACATTTTTGTATTATACCTCATTTTGCATCAAGTGGCAAGATACATTCATTCATTCATTTCATAAATATATATCAACTGTCTATCCCATGACAAGCACCACTCAAGGGTCAAGGTAGGGAGACATCAATGAACAAAAGCGACAACTCCTTCTGTCCTGGGGTTTATATTCTAGTGTGTGGGAGAGGAGCTACTAAAAAATATTCAGGTCATTGCTTTGCTAAACCATCATCTGACCATGTGGCTCCTTGAGCACGGTTGCCATTATTTCCTAGCCTTGGCCCACTCCCCTACCTTGGGGAGGTGAATCTCTTCTGTCTCTCTCTCTCATTTAGTTTTTAAATAAACTATATTTTCCAATCTAAAAAAAAGAATATTCAGCTGGGCACAGTTGCTCAACCAGCAATCCCAGTACTTTGGGAGGCCAAGGCATTGCTTGAGCCCAGGAGCTTGAGACTAGCCTGGGCAACATAATGAGATCTCATCTCTACAAAAAGTTTAAAAATTAGCCTGGTATGGTAGCATATACCTGTAGTACCAGTTGCCCAGGAGGCTGATGAGGGAGGACTGCTTGAGCCTAGGAGTTTGAGGCTGTGGCGAACCATGATTGTGCCACTGCACTCCAGTCTGGGTGACAGAGTAAGACCTCAACTTAAAAAAAAAAAAAGAATATTCAAAGGGGAAAAAGTAGGACTTTAAATTTGTCCTCAAATTTATATATATATTTTTTATTTTTTTTGAGTTGGAGTTTCACTCTGTCGCCCAGACTGGAGTGCAGTGGCCGCTCCTGGCCCCTGCAGCCTCAACCTGCTGGGCTCCGGCGATCCTTCCTCCTTAGCCTTCCAAGTAGCTGGAACTATAAACGTGTGCTACCACGCCCAGATAATTTTTTATTTATTGTAGAAATGAGGTCTCGCCAAGTTGCCCAGGCGGGTCTCGAATCCGCGGGCTCAGGCAATCCACTCACCTCAGCCTCCTAAAGCAGGGGATTACAGGCTGAGCCACCGAGCCCGGTTTATTTTTTTAACTGACAAAACGGTATGTCTTTATCACATATGATGTTTTAAAGTATGAAAACCAGTTGAATGATTAAATCTAGCTAATATACATAGGTATTACTTCACATAGTTATCATTTTTGTGATGAGAACATCTGCTCTCTTAGTATTTTTCAAGATTACAGTATATTATCACTAACTATAGTCACCATGCTGTGCATTACATTTCTAAACAGCAATATGATATTGAATATTTTACTGGCATTCCAATCTAGAAACAGAATAATTCTCTTTGGCTAATCACCAGGGACTTTATCAATATTTGGATCTGCCGCGGCCTTGAATGAATAAGCAAGTCAGGAAATCAGGATGAGATTCCTAGGGGACGGGAGGAATTCATGGCTTGATACGGAAAACCCCTAGGGAAATAAGGTACCTGCTGACATCTACAGGCCAGAGATACAGGGAAGATAAAGGCACATGCACGGGTTATGGTTTTTTACCTGAAATCATCACCAGAGGGAGCTTCGGCATTTGTGCCACTTGGGCTTCCCTCATCATTGTCCCCTCGTTTCTGTGCCAATCTGCAAGCCACAAAAGCAACAGTGCTATCAATTATGGGCTCTAAATCAAATGGCGTATGCAGGCCTCGCAAGCAGGGTAATGGCGAGGAGTCAACGAATAAATGCTGCAAGGTCAAAGTGCAACTGCCTGTCCTCACAAGGAAAACCCAGAAAACAGTGCTTCTCTTCTCCAGGCCACTTAAGGGGTGGAGGGATGGTTAAGCATTCAGGAGGTTCAAAGAACTTCTCTTTAAACAAAACAAAACTTCAGACTTTACAGGGCCAGTAGAGCCCCAAGAAAGCCAGGAGGGAAAAGAGGCAGCAAGGACAGAGGAAAACCAAAGGGTGGGGGTGCGGGTGTGTGGCAGAAATTGGTGAAAGTGGGTCGTTAATGACAGAAAGGACGGGGATGGGAACTGACACGACGAAGCGTGTGGGGCACTGCGTTAAACAAAGGGCAGTGGCAAGAGGAAGGGGTTGAGATGACATAGGGACAAATGGCGGGCTGACTTGGGAGGGCCAGGCACGAAAGCCCAGGATGGGGGCCGGGAAGAACGACGCAAGGCGAGGAGGGCCCTTCGGGCCAGAGACCTTGGCTAGGAGAGGAGGAGATGGCGTTTGGGAGCGG